>NW_027397091.1:9541511-9548506 GCF_003265705.2 Callorhinus ursinus | reverse complement strand
TCATGGAACACTACATCAAAAACTAATGATGTGATGTATGGTGATTAACATAATAAAATTAAAAAAATAAAGACTCACTCTCTCCCTCTCCTTCTACCCATCCTCCTCCATCTCCAAAAAAATTTTTTAATTAAAAAAACATATTTCTATACTAGAGCTCTGATAATCATTCCACATCTTCTCAAAAGCCTTTAGTACTATCATAGGGCTTACACTATAAGAGCCTATTGTCCTTGATTGCACATCAAAGCCCACCATAGCTGATGGTGGTAGTGTCTTTCCCACGGGTCTTGATCTACCCCAGGAGCATGCTGAGTGTGCCAGAGAATTAGCATCCACAGAAAGAGGCCCTAGCCAATGAGGACCAGCAGATGGTGGACAAATATCTCAGCCTTCTAACTCCTCAGTAGAGCAATTATCAGAGGACCTGCAGGAGGATCATGACCCACAGTGGTAACCAGTGCCATGTGCAGCTATACTAGAGAGTGGGGCAAAAGAAATGTGTATGCTCCTATCTACAATTTTTAAATGTATTTTTAAATGGTTAATGGTTTTCATGAAAATATTATTGATGAGTTTATTTCTATAAAAACAGTAAAATCATAATAAAATTTGTGATGTAAACAAAATGTTTAAATTTAAAATAGTGGTGTGAATTTTAATACATCTACTTTTCAGTTTTTCAATACACTTTTCAGTTAATGTTTTGGAGAAAATTCACTACTTTAAAAATACATAAAAATGTATTTTTACATATTTTTTCCTTTTACCTCAACCCAAGCTCCAATATGGCTCAACAAAGCATTGTCAGATCTTTTATTTATTTAAAATTTTGGTAATTTTTTCTGGAGCACCTGGGTGGCTCAGTCAATTAAGCCTCTGACTCTTGACCTTGGCTCAGGTCATGATGTCAGGGTCATGAGATCAAGCCCTGTGTAGGTATCACTGCTCAGTGGGGAATCTGCTGGAGATTCTCTCTCTCCCTCTCCTTCTGCCCCTCCCCACTCTCTCTCTCAAATAAATAAATAAATCTTTTTTAAAAAGTTTAAATTTTGATAATTTTTATCAAGGTGTTTTTGGTGTTAATTTTGATGTTTTAATTTTTTTCATTAAAATATTTTTCACTTTTACTTTTTTTTTTAAGATTTTATTTATTTACTTATTAGAGAGAGAGAGAGAGAGAATGGGAGATAGAGAGCACGAGAGGGAAGAGGGTCAGAGGGAGAAGCAGACTCCCTGCTGAGCAGGGAGCCCGATGCGGGACTCGATCCCGGGACTCCAGGATCATGACCTGAGCCGAAGGCAGTCGCTTAACCAACTGAGCCACCCAGGCGCCCCTATTTTTCACTTTTAATGACTAAGTGTTTGGCACTTCTTAAATTCTCTATCTGAGGTAAGTGCTTCTCCCACTTCACTCTGTCCTGGCCCTGTTATTGGCTTCCCTCCCTTCCCTGCCTCACCTGCCTCTCCCTTCATCCTGACTCCTGGGATTATTTCCCAAATATAATACCTAAAATCTTCATTTTAGGATCGGTTCTTGGAGGAATCCAGATTAAGACATCCTCTGGTTCTAGTCACAACTGACTATCACAGAAACACTTCCACCACTGTCCCTCAAACCTATACTCATCCAATTCAGGGTGTTTTCTACTTCTACCTTAATTAAATGTAATAAAATACATGAAAGCCCTTTATCAAAAATCACTATATAATTATGAGCAATTATTATTAGCTTGTTTATCCACAAAACTCCCTCTCCCTAGAATTTTTCACCAGCTGAAAAATTAGTCATGCCACTACCCCCCTAAAATCACTGTTCCCCCATCTCTTCCCTCAGATTTATCCTTTTTCCTGCTCCCCATCTTAGTGGTAACCCATGTGACAACCTCTTATGTTTTTATAAGGGGCTTATATCTTGGGTATTTTAATGTATCTTATCTCTTCTATTATACTGTCAGCCTGAAAACATGGAGATGTAACCATTGCATCCTGCCTTGCAGTGGCCTATTGCACACTAAATGTCTACTGCATCGAATTAAATGAAGAATTCAATGAATTCAAAACCAGATGCATTCAACGACAGAGCCTCCACTTGAGTGAACAGAGCAGGTGGAGATATACACAAATATATTCATAGCACAGCTATCAGAGAACACAGTGTACCAGATTAGTTGGCTTGATAGGCCTCTCAGTTGCTAGGTTCACAAACATGCCCGCCCAGCAAGCTGGAGGTAGATTTGGCAAGCAACAGTATGCAGAAGTTTTCAGCCTCACCCAACAATTAAAGGTTCTGCCTTTCCTGTTACCGAACTCTCCGAGATGTGTTGCTTGCCTCGATATGCAGCAGGTGACAAATATTCCTAATAGGTGTCCTCAGTCAGGTCCAGAATTGAGGCATGAGAAAAAATAGCTGGCATCTGTTCTGATCCTGATGATAGGGTTGATTTAAGCCCTGGCAAGCTCTTCTCAAAACCACCTGGCATCAAATCTCAACACACCCACACATGTCATTCAGTTAGCATTTTATAGGACTTCCATAAATCTCCAGGTTCTCCAAACTGCTCGACAGACAGCTGAATTTTCCTTGGCCAAGATTAAACTGATCATGCCATCTTCTCCCCCATCTTGCCAACAATTCAGGGGGGTGCAGGGTCCAAAAAAACAACACTCCATATTTCCATCCCATAGCCTTTCTCTACCATCTAAGTCATTATCGAGTTGTTCATCATGGTATTATTTATCATAGTGGAGAACTGAGTAGAAACCTAAATCACAGAGTAATGATTAAGGAAATTGTCTCCTTTTCACAGGACTGTACATAGAAAAAATTATACTAATAGTAATAAACTACTACTAACACTATTAATTGTAATAATTTGGATTATACAAACATGGATGATTTTTTTCTCCCTTCCATTCATAATCCATTTGAATATATTATGAATATGTAGTCCTTTAACAGACTATGAAGTAATGATACATTGTACATGTTTTTAAAAGATCAGCTGCAAGGACACTGTGAATTGGGGAAAAATCATAAAAGAAGGGCATTTGGGAGAGGGAAGTTCTAATTCAATTCTTTGCTTTGACAAAGACATTCACAAATTCTGAATGTAAGTGGTGCTCCTATGTGTGTTTTTATGTGTATACGGGTATGTGTGACATCCAGTTGTAATGCTCATAAATGTTTAACAACTGGCTCTAACAAATTGTGTTCCATTTGTAGCAGTTGCTGATTTCTGTGATATAAATATTCTCCTTGTAGCCAAGAGGTGGGCAGAGATGCACACAATTGATCTTATAAGGCTGTAGAAGCCAAGCCAGCCCAGCACACCATTGGACTTCATTTTCCCATCTAGTGATTCCCTGAGCCAATGGATAACCACTTAAAAGTGGCTCCTAGAAAACAATTACCTGTGGTCAATTTGAAGCTCCTCTCCAAAGTTCACAGCTCCTTGACAAGACAAATCCACCAAAACACAAGATAGAAAGAGCAGATGAACACTGCCTTAGCCTTTGGTAATGAAGTCCAGAAATGACTTCCTCAGGAGAACCACCAGTTTGTTTTTGCTGCTACTGCCAGTAGGCTGCATCTTGTCACAAGTGACTACATTTCTAACTGGAAGCCTGAACACACTGAAACCTTGTTAAACTATCCAGTTTGGGAAAAAAAAAAACAAACAAACAGTGGAAAGCCAAATTCATATCCAAGCTTATAGTCTCACCATCAAAATTGTTAATTTTATGAGCACATCTTGGGGTGTGCAAACCAAGCCACACACATCAGACACACTACAAAGGTTTCTTGATTTGTCCACATAACTCACGTTAGAATGTCAATGGAGCATTTCTAATTAGGAGCATGCAAATATTTGTTAATATTCTGCATCCCTAGTTGGAATATAGATTCAGTCTCAGGATAAAAATTAGAAACTCACGCTACAATACAAGCAGCAAAAGAAAATAACTGGTTTGGCAACTAAAACATCGACATAACCCATTGCTTATGTTTCATAAATTTCAAAAAAAACCTTCTTAAGCATAATTCTTGGGCTGATATACAAAATCAATACTCACTATAAATTTCTTCTGGGTTATTTTGGAGGGAGATCAGAAGGTATCCAATAGGCAGAGAATAATATTTTGGGAAAAACAGGAGGACCATTACTCCAAAAACGCTTACTTCTGTGATTGACATTTTTCCTGCAGTGAGGGTGTGAAATGTAGAGAATCCACTCAGGTACTATGACAGATACATATAATGATTTGTGGAATCTGGACTTCAGCATCATACTTAATAGAATTCTTCAAAATGGCTTAAGAGTTATTTATTTACTTACCTATTTATTTTCCTTCAGAGGTAGCAGATAACTTGGGGAGAATCAACTGGCCACTTGCTAGAGTGTGGTCTCAGATTCACAGCATTGACATCACCTCGGAGATATTCGAAGTGCAGGATCCTAAACCTACTGAATCAATCTGTATTTTACCAACATCCCAGGGGATTCCAGTGCACATAAAGTTCAAGATGCACTGATTTAGACCTGTTTAACATCTGGAGCAACTAAGACATAGTTTCAAGTTCTCATAGTTGGTTAACCAATGATCAAACCTCAAGCCCAGGGCTCTTGAATTCCAGAAGTATGCCTTTCCCCTGCTTTCCTTTCTGCCTTTTGATACATTTTTAGACAAAATGGGCAAATATTCCCACACAACCACTTAACACTAGTTCGGTTGCTATTAATGTCCATCATTGCAGTGCTAGGTTTGGCTCAATCTATGCTTCACCATTATTTAAGTTTTGACATCCTTTTATTTTTATGTTAATATGCAATGTACAATGGTTACAAAATTAAGAGGGATATATTTGTATTAGTTGGCAAAGATAACTCTACTCAGGAGGACTAGACCAGGGTTTTTGAGAGTTATTTGTCAGTTTACCAGCAAATCAGAGAAGCTCATCCACACACCCCCGCTGATTCAATTAGGAAGAAGCAGAATGAGGCCTTGACATAGCTGCATTTTCCTGGAACCAACAAAGTAAGTGAAACTTCCTTTCAGAAGGATGGCTAACTACAGACCAAAAGAAGGGAAAAGTTCAACTGATAACTTTCAGCAAACAGGAGGTTCACAGCTGGTGAGAGTGATTTGGAAGCAGATCATAGGAAAAATGATTTATCTTCTATTACCCTAAAGAGGAATGAGTTGAAGAATATGGTTTGCTTTCTCCAGTCTCTTAAATCATATCAATGAAAAACAACAGCTAGTACACAGCAGAAAAGCAGGGAGGGAGGGGATGGCACTGAAGCTGAAGCTATGTCATTGAAGACAGGCAACAATCTCCTTAGTGTTTCAGCTGAAAGTCTGAAAACTAACAACAGATTTGCAGTTGACTCTGATCGCATAGAGTTTGCTAGATTCCAATTTCCTAAGACCCTTTTACATGATTAAAGTCAAAGGGGAACATGAGGAGTCATTGCCATTTGACAGTTAAGAAACTGAGGCTTAGAAGAGTTCAAAGACATTCTCAAGGTCATATGATAAGATAAAAACCAGGATGAAGATCCTGTGTCTCCGATGCTCCACTCAGTGCTCAAATTTGGCATAATACCCACACTTGCTGCCTAAATGTCAAGCTGGATTTCCCAAATGGAAGGAATCTTGCATATTTTCTGTTTAACACATTCCTAGAAGAGACTGTTTAATAAAAGCAGAACTAAATCTCAAGATCCTGGGGTAGTAACAAAAGGATACACGTTTGCTTTGGAAGAATCTATTCTCTGGAATTTAAAATGTTGACATCCCTTTGTTAATAATACCCAGCCTTAGAGATTTGGGTCAAGTGTGAGGAAGGTCAAGAAAAATCTGTTTGCATCAGTTGGCAAAGAATAAAGCATTTAAGAGAACTGGACAGGGGTGCTTGAAGTCTTTGGGGCTTAATTAATATCTCAGTAGTACATGTGGCTTTGAGTAGTGCTCCTACTTCTGCTTCCTAACTTTAGGGAAGGATAATTTGGCCTCAAAGCTACAGACAGCTGTGAAATTGAATGCTCTATTGGAGCATTTTAAATAGCACATTTGGCCCTTTGGAGGTAACTAAATGGGTTTCACTTCTACAGATTTATAGAATTTGCTCTTCTGCCCAAATTTCTGTCTCTTCCGGCTGACTCACTGATAGTACATTTGAATCAAGCCCTTCATTACTCACTCCCTACAGCATGTAAGGTAAGCTGGGATTGACTTCACACAAAGCTAGCAAAACTTTCTCCCTTTCAGATGCTAGAATTTTTATCCATCTTTTCCCTTCCATAGCAGCACACTGAAAAGAACAGATTGCAGACAGTCTAGTCTTGCAACCTGGAAGTGAGGGGATGGTTTAAGAAATGGTTTTCAACCCTGTCTGCACATTAGAATCATCTGGGGAGCTGCAACTAATCCCCATGTCAGGCTATTACCCAGTCCAATTTCAACAGAACCAGCTGGGTGAGACCAGGCATTGGCCTCCTTTAAGAGATTCATCAAGTAGGTGCAGTGTTTAGCTAAGTTTGAGACCATGTGATTAAAAGCAATTCTTCTCAGACTTTGGTGAGCATCTGTACCACCTGGAGGCTTATTAACTCTTGGGCCCAACAACCAGTTAGCAGGTAACTGACTCAGTGCTACACATAGTGTGGCCCTCCAGCCAGCACAGTGGCATCACCCAGGAGCTTGTTAGAAATGCAGATCCTCAGGTCCCACCCAGGACTGAGTCACTGCTGGTGGAGCTTCTGAATCATCAGGATTACTAAATCTCCAAGCACTACTGTTGTTCTAAACTTTAAGCACCATTGGTCTAAAGAAGATGTAAGTGGAGCACCTGGGTGGCTCAGTGGTTAAACATCTGACTCTTGATTTTGGCTCAGGTCATGATCTCAGGGTTATGAGATCGAACTCTGCATTGGGCTCTGTGCTGAGGGTGGACCTGCTTAAAATTCTCTCTCACCTCCCTCTGCCAC
>NW_027397091.1:9521864-9541411 GCF_003265705.2 Callorhinus ursinus | reverse complement strand
AAAAAAAAAAAAAAAAAAAAGAAAGAAAGAAAGGAAGGAAGGAAGGAAGGAAGGAAGGAAAGAAAGAAAGAAAGAAAGAAAGAAAGAAAGAAAGAAAGAAAGAAAGAAAGAAAGAAAGAAAGAAAGAAAGAAAGAAAGAAAGAAGCTGGTAAGAATGCCATAACACTGATAACAGTTGAAAATAATATTTCAGGCAATGCCAATATTCCAATCTCTCATTTAACTGCCTGATTTATCAACTGATTCCACAAAACTGTGATACCTGTAGAAGACCTAGTCAAATCCATTTCTGAGGCAACTCCCCACCCCACTTTGACCATTTGGATGAATCTTCCTTATCCTCTCACAGATAGTACCTATCAATGCTGAGGTCAGCTCAAAAGGAAAGAACCTCCTATTGCTAAATCAAGGCTTCATGAAAATTAATGCAGTGATAGGTCTGCCAAGGACCCAGAATCTCATTTTTCCTCAAGTCTGCAGAAAGGGAGTTTAACTTGAAAGCAAAGCCCATGACATCTCCGAGGGAAGTGTCCAGGATAAAAATATATGCAGGAAGCCCAACATATTTGCTCCTGCTTCAGTCAGAAATGCTGTTCTCATTCAAGCCGCTAGCCTGCTTCATGGGGCTCAGACAGGGCTCGGACACAAAGCATACAGAAGAGCTTCTACCTGTACCCAAAGCACAATCCCATTCTCCAGCCCCTCTTCCTGCAACGCACTTCCTTAGACAGAACACCTTGTTCACCTCTCTTGACCCCTATTATCTATTTGCCAGTCCTCTGAGTTACCTGAGCCCTCGTATTTTTTTTTTTTTCTGTTCAGCCATTGTCTGCAATCAGGTAAAAATTGTCCTAAAGCTGCAATAGAATGTCAAAGTCACTAACCATTCCAGGGTTATATTTCGGTATTATCTTTGAACCACGAGCGGTGTTATAACGCAACTGTGAGCTAGCCCCTTTTAACCTGTGAAACTCCAAACAAAGGTTTGAAGGTCCTGACCCTTGATATACAAATCATGCCATCTTGGCCTTGATCCATTTTGAGCTCACTGACAGAGGTATGACTATCACTTATGAGCACAAGTCAATTTTCTTTTCCTAATTAAAATGCTACCTCACTTCACAATATGAGGTGAAAACAATCACTAGTGTTTCAGACACCTGATTGACATTAGGGAAACACTAGAAAATTAGACTAAATATTTTCTCTTTAGATTTTGAGTGGCAGAACCAAGAATTTGCCTTTTTCCAGCAGAAGAAAAAAAGATAAATCTAAGAACAGTGGGGTGAAGTTGAAACTCCCCACAGACAGCAGCAAGCTTCTGATGCTGGGTGTGGGTTGTGCATAATATTTTATTATTCTCCACCCTTCTTGGCTTATAGAAGGTGCAAGAGGAATAGAATGCCTGGAATCAAGGAAACTATGTAGATTAAATAATTGCAAACAAACCTGAGACAATTGCTAGTCTCTAGCTTGGGTTGTCTTCTTTGTTGTGAGTTTTAATATAACAGCCTCCCCCCTTAAAATTATATTTAAAAAATTGGGCTCACTTTGCACATTGATGCACGTCCTCCTAGGAAGGTGCTTTGCAACCAGGAAGCTGAATGCTAATGCAGGGGTTGCTATGGTAAGCAATCTTTTCTATTGAGCAGAAGAATAAATAGTTCTATGAATTCCTAAATCAATAGCCTGGGTTGAACAGGATATAACCAGGTATTTTAGCCTCTAAATATAGACTTACAGCTAGAAGATAGTGTTTTCTCTGTAAAATGCTAATATAACTATAGATGCTTCAGGAAATTTTGTGTTCACCTTTTGAAGCTGATTATTGATTTTTTTTCAGAGTTTTTACATAACCTTGTAACATTTGTTTAAAAACGCTTTTTCCTTTCAACCAAAAAATGGGAGGCGAAAAAAAAAAAAAAAAAAAAAAAAACTGCTGATTTTCATGGCCGGGAAAAGAAGCTTTTGCAGAATTAGACCCTAATTAATGAATGCTTAATAAGCTAGAAGTGTTTAATGAACATTAAATAATAACAGTACCATAGGTGTGCATTTTATAAAAAAAAAAGACTATTATCTAAACAACAAGCTTTGTTGTGGTTCTTGAGAAACCTAACTATCCATATGCTGAATAGTTCCCCCTTGCCCCTCTGGCCCTTTTCCACCCGAGGGCAAGGAGAACTTAGCTCCATGGACCAATGAATAGGCTCCTTACAGCTGGGCTTCCAGTTGGATTCATCCAGTGAAGAGACACCAACAGGAGATGGGAGGGAGGTGGGAAAGTGGGTTTGGCTCCCTCCTGTCAGGCTGATGATGGCTGGCTGAGATTCTTCTCTAGACACAGCTCCTGGGTACTGGTTCCTCTTTCTCCTTCTAGCGCATTCCACCCCCGGTGTGATAAAGAGCCCCTCAAGATTTCTATAGCTCCAGGGGCTTCAAAATTCTATGCTGGTTCCCCTTAATCCTGCCAGCAATTGTGTAAACACATTCTTTAAGTTTCCTCAAATTCCCCATCTGAGTGTGTATCTGGTTCTTTCTGAGGCCCTGCCTACTATTCTTAGGAGGTCCATTTTTCATTAGGATGAGAAAATAAATATAAGACATCACTAAATTTTTATTTAAGCACATATTTTTAAGCATATATTGTAAGGTCTAACTATGCCATTGGGGTATTGCAATGCCAAATTAGCCACCTCCCTGTTGATATAATTAGTAAACTCAAAAATATTCACTCTCTCATATTCTTCTGAATCACTTTGATTCATAATTTGTACCTTATTTACATATTTTTTCTTGCATGTTTTCCATGTGCTTCTCCACCAGAGTGGTAATTGTGTGAAAGAAACTCTCCTGATGGCTTTTGTACTCATCAGAAAACAAAGATAGCCAGGAAAGAGCATGAAAATTCAATTTGGCATTAAGGAAGGGGCTGGAAAGAAGCTTTTCTCTGTGCATTTGTCTTTTACTCCCCTCCCATTAGCCACTTCCATCTGATAAGTATGCCCTTTGGAGGGAGACCTCCAACTCAACATTTCTTTTCTCTCAAAAGTCTCTTGGATAAATTTATTGGTTGTAACTGACAGACACTGAGCTAAAAACTCTTTTACTCTCACGGTGGGCAGGTACCTTATCTTGGAGTCATATGAAATGCTGAGGTGTAGCTTATAAGTAGCTCTTTCTCTTTTCCTAGGTCTCTCTCTGTCTTTCTGTTTCCCCATAGGGCTCTGACCTCCCTCAAATCCCAAGACTCTGCCTCCCTCCACAGAGAGGCAGGCATGCAAACATCGAAGGCAGCTCATTAGAATAACCCTTGAACAAGGCCTGTCCCTCTCTGTAGGACTTGAAATGATAAATGACTCTGTCATTTGGACTCTAAAGGGATAATCATCATTTTCCCGACCTATCATCCACTCTCAGGAGAGTACTGGGTGATGGTACGCTAGGACATTTTCCTTATGCACACAGCATTGGTGGCAAGAACCTCCATCTCTTAATCTATGAGGAATACACTGGATACTGCCCCAGGAAGTTAAAGAAGTTACTGTAGCTTTCAAAACTGCCTAATTTACAACCAAAGAACAGCTTAGGCCCAGAGAGAAATAGTTTTACTATGTTTAAGGTGGAAATTCACAAGGTTATAAATGAAATGTAGCCACATGCACCTTCGACTAAATCGACAGCACCCTCCAAACTCTCAAAATAGAAGCTGCAAGTGTCTACTCAATATGAACATATACAAATCCTGCAACCCAGCAATCCCACTCAGAGGTGTATACCCAAAAGAAATATATTCACAGGTTCAACAAAAGTCCCAGAGCAGCTTTATTCCTAATATCTAAAAAAAAGATGCTTCCAAATTGTTAATAAACAGTAGATAAGTAAACACTGCAGAGCAGTAAAGAGTAACAACCCACCATATCACTCTCTGCCCCCTTATCGTGCTTTATTTGTCTTCATGGTTCTCATCACTAACCTACATTATACTATACATTTTTGTTTCCATATTTTCTGACTCTACCATGAGACTCTAAGATTTTTACTTTACGTAAAAATATGGATGCATCTCACAACCACAGTGTTAAGTGAATGAGGCAAGATGCAAGAGTACATGCTACATGACTCCATTTATATAAAGAACAGAAATGGGCAAAACTAATATATGTTAAGTCAGGATAGTGGCTACCCTTGGGAGCACAGTAACTAGAAGGGAATATGAAGGCAGTTTCCACCATGCTGGTAATATTCT
Organism: Callorhinus ursinus; assembly: GCF_003265705.2. Classification (NCBI taxonomy): domain Eukaryota; kingdom Metazoa; phylum Chordata; class Mammalia; order Carnivora; family Otariidae; genus Callorhinus; species Callorhinus ursinus. The sequence goes on along the minus strand of NW_027397091.1, from coordinate 9,537,162 downwards.
GTTTCTTGACTAAGTTTACAGTTCAATAAATTTTTCCAAAATTAGCACACTTCATTGAAATAAAAGATGGCCAGGAGTTCAACTGATTTAATGCAGAATCACTAATCTATTGACCAGGAGGCTTTCATCTTTCCTTAGAACAGGGACAGCACTAGATTAATGGGAGTTCATCCAGACAGCTGTCTGAGGTACCATTTTATGAGGAATGTGAATGTCTGACAAGGGATAACAGATGAAAATTGTACTTGCCAGAATTCTTTCCAGACATGGCATTATGCATATTTAAAGAAAAAAAGATCCTTTGGCAGTTAGTTAAATTGGGTAGGATACCCCAGAAGACAATTGAAAAATCTTTGTCATAATTTAAGAAAAGTAGTTGGTTGAATAAAATGGCCAAATTCCTTACTAATTCTGTGACAATCTGGTTTGTTGTTCAGCAATGAATTCAGCATTCTCTCTCCCTGTTTCCCTTCATGGACAGAGAATGCATCCAGATCTGTTGAGGTTAAGTTTGGCCACATGACCTGCTTTGGCAATAGAATGTTAGCAGACATACTAAATCACAATCTACATTTGCAAAAAGAGTTTGAGTTGCTTGTCCAAACAGTGATACAAACAATGAGAAGTGGAAGGGCACTAAATACTTGAGGAAGCTATTATCTTCTCCATTTCATAGATTGAGACTTCAGATTCTTCATTTTTAACAAGCTCCCCAGTGGTGCTGATGATGCCAGCTGATGGACCACAGGTTGAGCACAAGCAGTTATATCTCAATGTCTTCATTTAGAAAACGGAGATCATATTATCTACTTACAGAGTTGTCTGGGGCCCATTCAAATGGTGTGTCTACATTGTCTAGCACTATGCACAATGAGCGGTCATTTTTATTTATACTTCCTATCCTATCTCAGACCATGAAAAAGGAGAAAAAATACATGTGGTTAAGTTTTGTGCAAAAATATAGGATGCAGAATAAGAGGATGAGTTCAAGACCACCATAGTCAGTTGCCAAACTTGGGTAGGTTGTTTAATTCTGTGAATCCTAGTGTTCTCATCTGCAAAAGAAGTAATGATGTCTACTGTTCAAGAATATGAAGATCAAATAAGGTCTGTTCCAGGCACATGGTGGGCTCTTTAACTTTGTTGGTTGAATCCAAATGTGGTTCAGAATTAAGTATACCTAAGGGCTCCAGGTCATCCAAAGGTACCAAATTGCAAACACCAAGAGGCATTGTCCTGTGAGCATCCATTAAAAAACTACTATGTGCCATGGAGTAACTTGACAGGATATTAGTGCATGTCAAAAATGCCAGAAGCAGTTAGGGCATGGGATTCCTTTAAAAACACAAGTTCCTTTGAAAACAGGGAGGAGGTCATGCCACCTCCCTGTTCAAAATCCTTCAAAGTCATCCTGCTACATGTAAAATCCCATTCTCAACAAGCCATGCATGGTCCAGCAACTGACTATTGCTCTAAACGCATGCCACTATCTTGGCCACTCTTCACTTTGCTCACTCCATCCCAGCCTCTTTGCCTTTCTCTCAAAACACTAAGCACATTTTTACTCCAGGGCCTTGGCACATGCTGTCTCTCTTCATGAAACACTCTTAACCTAGGCATCTATATGGTTCATTCTTAAGTGATGTTCTTTCATTTTGGTTTTAGCTAACCCCCCTCATTAGAGAGGCCTACCTGACTACCCAATTTCAAATGTCACTCTAACCCCCACCATATCACTCTCTGCCCCCTTATCTTGCTTTATTTGTCTTCATGGCTCTCATCACTGACCTACATTATACTATACATTTTTGTTTTCATATTTTCTGACTGTACCATGAGACTCTAAGAGTCATGAAGAATGGATTTTGTCTGTTTAATTCATTTGTGTATCCTCAGCTGACATTATAATAGATGCTTAATAAATATTGTTGAGTGGGTAAATGAAAAAAAATGCTACACCATGAAATTCCTATCTAACATGTAGGAAGGTATGTGTGGGTGTGTTGATTGTCAACATTTAGCTTTTGTAAGAAGTTGTCAGTGTATTTCTATTTATTCATGCATCCAACATTTTTAAAGGAACTTCTGTCAGACATTTTTCTAGAACTTGGGGTTCATCAGTGAATGTTGCAGGTTGGGTTCCCTGGGAAATAGACTCTGAGATGGAGATTACTGGGGAAGAACATTTTAGGGATGTGTTCTTAGGGTTGACATCCGTGAAGGTCAGTGAAATATGGGAAGAGGAAAGCTGATCCATGGAGCCCATCCTCCATAGAGCTGTGGACACAGGATGTTCTTCAGAGCTGTCCGAAATTCAGGCAAGGATTCTGAAGCTCTGTACTTTGGCATCCAGAAGACAGGGGTTGGTCCTTGGGAAAGTGCATGACATTGGGCAAGATGGAACTCTTCAGCAGAAGACAATTTCAAAAGAAATAATCTCTTGAGCTGTCAGACTCCATCATTCCCAGGATCTAGGGGAATGAGTGCTTTTAGTCCTGAAATGTGTGTGTGTGTGTGTGTGTTTGTGTGTGTGTTGTGGGGGAGGGGCTGTCAGGGCAACATACACGGGCACCTACTACATGTAACAAAATGAACAAGGAACCTGTCTTTAAGGAGTTTACATTCTAGTGTGGGACAATCAACAATAAAGTACATAATCTAGACAGCATATGAGAAAGTGGTAAGTCCCACAGTAGAGCTTGATGGAGAGGCAGTAAGTACCAGAGTGAATACGAGGGGCAGAATTAAATAGGAAAGTGTAGGCTTCATTGAACAGGTAAAATTTGAGAAAAGGCTTGAAAGAAGTAAGGAATTTAACCTAGCAGAAATTAGCCTGGAGGGAAGAGCATTCTAGTCAAAGGGCATAGCTGTTGCAAGTGCCTTCAAGTGGGAGCAGCCTTAGCTTGTCCATGATCCTCTATTCCCAAGACCCTTAACAATTAGGAGCAAATAAGATTTAGTCACAAGGAATAAAAAAACCTAAGGACTCGTGTACTTTAGATGACACTAGTGATCCACCAGGCAGATCAAAACACACAACCTCAATTTTTGGAAAACAAGGTCCTTATTCCCCATCCTAGCACCAGCAAGCAGTACCAAGAACATAAGGGAGTGATTCCATGGCTGCTTGCCATGGGCCTAGGAGATGCAGGTAAGTTAACTGCTATGCAAAACACTGAAATTTACCAGCCTCTTTCTTTTTTTTTTTTAATTTAAACTCAATTAGCCAACTTATAGTACATCATTAGTTTCATATGTAACATTCAATAATTTATCAGTTTCATATAACACCAGATACCAGTGCTCATTACATCATGCCTCTTTCTCCATCAAGCACACGCTCAGACAATGTTAGTGTCTGAACGGAATCTAGAATTCCAAAATGGTTGATTCCAGCAGTTCTTGACAGTTCAATAGTTGTTTTGATGGAGAAACAGATTCATGAAGCTTTCTACCCTGTCATCTTTTGTGATCTCACTCAACACATTTTAGTATTTGGTAAATTAAATTCTGCATGCTTCTTCCATTGTCAGTTTTTTCTAACCACTTTTGCACATTTACTTTTTCAGATAAATATTAGGATAACTTTTGTCATTTCTTAAAAAGAAAGAAAAACAAAATTGCACTTGGATTTTCTCTGTAAATTGAATTAAGTGTATTGGTTAATTTTAGGAAAATTGACTTATTTCCAATGTTATATGTCCTTACACATAAGATATAGTTCTCCATTTATTCTAATCTTCTAAACCCTTTTATAGAATTTTAATTTTTTACAGCACCTGTCCATTTATTGTGATACTTGTTCTTTATTATTTTATATTTGTGAAATAATATTGTTTATAAAATTATTGTGAATGCAATCATTTTCTGTATTACAACTTCTAAAGAATTATTATTATATAAGAAAACTCTTCTTGATTATTTATTTTGTAATTGGCCACATTACTGAATTCTCCCACTAATTCTAATCATTGTTGCTTTTCTTAAGGTTTCTTGAATGTATAATCACATAATTTGTAAATAATAATAATTATTTCCTTCCTACTTCTAGTATTTATATCCCTTATATTTTCAGAACAATTATAAAGAATAGTGATGATTGCAATTGTCCTTTTGTTCCTAGTTTAAATGGGAAAGTGCCTAGATTTTTGGAATTAATCATGATGTTGGCTATTACTGTGTGATATAAATACCTATATAAATCTATCTATATATATACACATATAAATATATGGAAATCACATTTTAATATTATTCTATTACTACATTTTTAAAACTATTATGTGCCTTAGATATAATTTGAATTATAGTATATGCCTTTTTTTTAATGTGCTGAGATAACTGTAACTTTCTTGTCTTTTTCATTGACTTATTATTATAGTAACACAGTAGATTTCTGGAATTTAGACTTTCTGCATTTTTAGCATTACCCTCACTTGGTCACTGTAATTGATAATATTTCATACTTTAACTGAATGTAATTAAACTGGTTTTTTATTACTTCCTTCTGCTACCTTGTCATAGTTTGGTTTCAGTAATAACTGTATTTATTTCGTTCAGTGGAAAGCTTTTTCTCCCCTGTATTCTAAAATTGCATAAAATGCAAGGGTGCCTCGGTGGTTCAGTCAGTTAAGCATCCCACTCTTGATTTCATCTCAGGTCATGATCTCAGGGTTCTGAGATACAGCTCCACATCTCCATGCTGGGGGTGGAGCCTGCTTAAGATTCTCTTCCTCCCCTCCTAAATAAATAAATAAATAAATAAACAAATAAATAAAATTGCATAAAATGCAGATATTTATGGGTTTTTTCCTCTGTTTGGAAGTATTAATGATGAATACACGTATTGTTTTCTTTTTGTGTAGGTAGATGTTTATCTATTTACTGCATTTTCTCCATGATGATCATATTATTTAAATAATAAATTTAGTAATTTAAATTTTCTTAGAAAATTATCCATTTCAACCAAGCTTTCAAAATTTTTGGCATGAAGTCATGCAAATACTCTCATAATTATCCAAATGTCCTCTACAATTTACTATTTTCCTTTAATCATAATTTGGTAAATTTATTTTGTGGCTACACAGATATATACAAACATGAGCATTATAATCATATATATTTATATATTATACAGGTATATGCTAGTATTATATGTTTCACTCACCTCTCAAAAATACCTTTCATTATAACCTTCTGTTTTATAATTTGCTTATTACTATTTTTTAATCTATTTAAAAATATTAAGTGATGGAGAAGAAATTCTTAGAGAATTTTTAATCTATTAAAAATATTAAGTGCTAGGTTCTTAGACATGTTACCAAAAGCATGATCTATTAAAAATTAATAAGTTAAACTTTATTAAAATTTTAAAATTTTGCTTTGCAAAATACCCTGTTAAAATGATAAAAAGACAAGCCACAGACTGAGAGAAAGAATTTGTAAACCACATATCTGACAAAGGATTTGGATCCAAAATATATTAAAAGCTCAACAGTAAAAAGTAAACAATCCAATTAGAAAATGGGCAAAAGCTTGGACTTTTCACCAAAGAGAATATAGGGAAGAAAAATATGCACATGAAAAGATGTTCAACATCACAGGCCATAGTGAAATGCTAATTAAGGCTGTGATAAGCTACTACTATACACCGATTAGAATGACTAAAATTTAGGGGCACCTGGATGATTCATTCAGTTAAGTGTCCAACTCTTAATTTTAGCTCAGGACATTATCTCAGGGTGCAGGGCTCCTTACTCAGTGGGTAGTCTACTTCTCTCCCTTTCCCTCTGCCCCTGCCCCCCACTCTCTCTCTCTCAAATAAATAAATAAAATATTTTTTAAAAAGAATGACTAAAATTTAAAAATAGTGTTAATTACAAGTGCTAGCAAGATGGGAAAAAACTGGATCTCTCACACATTGCTAGTGGAAATATAAAATGGTACCACTACTCTGGAAAACAGTTTGGCAATTTCTTGTAAATAAGAAACATTGGTAAACATTTATCATTGTAATGTAACATTGTAGTGTTATATAACATTATCAATGTAACATTGTAAATATTTATCATTTGACCGATCAATCACATTCCTGGGTGTTTATTCTAGAATCATGAAAGTGTATGTTCACACAAAACCTGTACATGATGTTCATGGCAGCTTTATTTGTAATCACTAAAAATTGGAGATAACCCAAATGTCCTTTAGCACTTGAATGGATGAACAGTAATACAGCCACAGAGTAGAATACTTCTCAGCAATAAAAAGGAATGCACTATTAATGTATGCAACAACCTCTGGATGGATCTCAAAGATATTATACTATGTTTTCTTAAAAAAAACTAATCTCAAAGAGCAATATGCTATGTGATTATATATAAAAATTTACACTTCATTAAATAATCTAATATTCATATATATGCAACACTCTCAAAGTAACAAAGTTAGAGTGATGGAGAATAGATCAGTGATTGGCAAGCAGTAACAAGAGGGAGTTTAGTTGTAGTGATGAACAGCTCTACATCCTAACTTTATGATGGTTACTCAAAACATGTAACAAAATTTCAAAGAACTATACTCAAAAGATTGCATAAAAAAACTGGTGAATCTCTCATAAGTTCTGTACTAGATTTTAAATAGTACTATATCAATGTCAATTTCCTACTTTAACATGTTCTATGGTTATGTTAGATATTGTCTTCTTTTTTCCTAAAACTTAATCTGGTTGCATGGAACTGTACACACACACACACACACACACACACACACACACACACACACACATATGCATGGAAAACTGGTAACATCTGATTAGGTTTTGTGCATTATAACAATGCCAACTTCCTGGATTTCATATTGTACTAGAGTTATACAAGATGTTACCACTGGGAGAAATGGATGTAGGGCACATGTGACCTCCCCGTACATTTTTAGAAATCCTCATGAATCTATAATTATTTCCAAATAAACAGTATAAAAATATTGATCTCACTATTCTGTTGTAAATACTATGGCTTAAAGAACACAAATGTAAACAACTGGAAATTGTCATTCTTACATGAAAAAGCTGGAGAAACTGAATATTAATGACTTTTTCCATCAGAAAACTGAGGTTGCAGGATAAACCTCCACCTTGCAGGCTGCAGAAACAGACAAGCCCAGAGAGTCACAGCTGAGATCTGCTTGCCTGGCGTAAAGCCACTGGAGTCATATACTGATTACAGCTGTTAAATGTTAATTTTCATAAAATCTTGGAGACTAAGTGTAGACAAGCATGGCAGTGAGAAACTAGGGAGGCTACAGTGTTTGGTAGCCCCCATACTTCTGTGGACTTTACCTCCAGGAGCCCCACTGGGTTCTCAGAGTGAAGAGCTAAGACAGAGCCTCTCCTGGCTCTAGCAGAAAGGGGGAAAATAATCATTTTGAGATATGCCCAGAACGTTTTCCATAATGAGGCCTATGTTCCAGAGTAAAAGACTTTGCCAGAGCATTATCCCATCTGGGAGAAGGGTATTCCTCCCACACCAGTCCCTGCTAGTTTTCCTGTCTCACCTAAAAGAGGAAGAATAAGGGCACCTGGGTGGCTCAGTCACTTAAGCATCTGCCTTCGGCTCAGGTCGTGATCGCTGGGTCCTGGGATGGGATCGAGCCCCACATCAGGCTCCTTGCTCAGTGGGAAGCCTGCTTCTCTCTCGTTCTCCCTTTGCTCCTTCTCGCTGCTCATTCTCTGTCTCTCTGACAAATAAATAAAATCTTTAAAAAATAAAAAATAAATAAAAGAGGAAAAACATAGTCAACGGGACAGAGTTTCATGAAAATCAGCTGGGAATGCTGTAGCCAGGTAAGGGAGTATGGAGCAGGGTAGGGGAGAAGCTATTCCACTGGAGAAACCCTTGTGAAGGTCACAGCCTAAAGTCACAGACCCACTAAAAGACTGAGATTTAATAATAGTATTATAAAACACTTTCTCTTTGCCACACTTTACTACCACATCAACATGGCTCAAGAGTAACACATTGGTTTACAGCTGAAATAGCAGGACATAGTCTCTCTCTGAAGAGAATACTCAGAGAAACCCAATGTCAACAGGGGAGACAAAACACAAGGACACTAGAGGAATTTAAAATCTTTAGTACTTATAGCTAGAGCAAACATTACACATAGCCCAACTCTGAGTCCGATTAACATGAAACCTTACACTAAATGCCTACTTCCCTCAGTTCCTTACTACCCAATACATATTTGATGTCTATCTTTCAACAAAAAATACACAGATCTCAGGGTTGTTTGTTATGCAGCATTCTATAGTAACAAGTTGACTAATAAAGAAATCATCTTCTATAATATCATCTAAGTTATTGTGTCTTGTTTATGGCATGTGAAGAAATTTATGGCACAAGGTTGAAATCCCAGGGGTCCAGGGCGCCTGGGTGGCTCAGTTGGTTAAGCAACTGCCTTCGGCTCAGGTCATGATCCCGGAGTCCCGGGATCAAGTCCCACATCGGGCTCCCTGCTCAGCAGGGAGTCTGCTTCTCCCTCTGACCCTCTTCCCTCTCGTGCTCTCTATCTCTCATTCTCTCTCTCAAATAAATAAATAAAATCTTTAAAAAAAAGAAATCCCAGGGGTCCAGTCACTGAGCTCTGAGTTGACATGGAGGCCAATGACATATGAGGCCATGAACTATGCTAAGGCAGGTCCATTTCTGGGAGTTACAGGACTTTTCCAGTGGCTGGCTTTTGGTTCAGGGATGCCCCACTGGCCTTGCTGGAACTTAAAATGGCAGAATGGGCTAGGAAGCTTTCATCCCACTTTCATCACACTATCACCTTCCCACCAGGTCAGATGTGCTTTGTGGTCTGACAGCTTGCCCAGCTATTCCCAGCTCCCTCCTCATTTTTCCTTAAAGGTATTTTCCCTAACAACAACAACAAAAAAAATCCTTTGTGTTTAATCATTGCTTGGCATTTGTTTCTCAGAGAGCCTGGACAAGTACATTCTCTCATCCCTTTACTGACACAGACAGTGTTCCCTGGTGGGCACTTTTAAATCACAGATATTCATAGATAGAAAATGTCTATCTTTTTAGATTGATTTTTCTAGGAACCCAGAGAAATTCAGGGAACTTCTTCAAATGTACTCTCAGCATTGTTTTTTAATCTCTTGAATGTTAAGCTGGAATGACTATTTAGAAAGCAATGCCACATCCTTTACCACAAACTGGCATCACAATAAAAAGAAAAGCCTTGATATAAAAAGGCAGTCTGTCCATTAGATTCTGTATGATAGCCACAGACTTCATGGGCCCTTACAAGCCAGAGGAGCTCTCATTTTTTAAAATTTAATTATAAATCTTAAACACACTGTGGTTTTGTGGACACATGGCCCCTGAATTATCTTATGAAGTGACTGGGTTAATAAGACACAGTTGGATCTTTGCAATTATATAGCTATGACCTTCGTTTTATTTCCCTAAGGTCTGAGGAATTTAGAGGCTAGGAACAGATTTTAAATAGATTAAATGGTGTGTGTGGGGGTTATGTGTGTCTGTGTAAAGTAGGCCAGTTATGTATTCTTAACTCACTCAGTGTCTATGTGTGGTTCAAGAATCATCTCCTTTATGTATTCAATTGTGAACACTGCAACCCCAGATAAAACCCACAAAGGATATGGAACCATAACACTTTGAAGCTACTAAACACTTATGGAAAATGACTGATACATTGAAGCCAATTTTCAATTTGAGTCACTGGGAGGGAGTTTGCCATTCTCAGGGAAAATGAAGATCCTTTTTAGTGTCATACATCCAAAAATACCCTTGAAAAAGTGTCTTGACATTGGTGTTGGCAATGAATTTTTAGATATGATACCAAAATAATAGGCAACAAAAGCAAATATAAACACTGGGACGATATCAAACTAAAAATCTTCTGCACAACAAAGGAAACAATCAGTAAAATGCTAGGCAACCTATGGAATGGGAGAAAATACTTGCAAATCACATATCGGATGAGGGGTCAATTTCCAAACTATATAAAAAGCTCAGATAACTCAATAGCGATTATAATAATAATAATAACAACAACAAATGATATTAAAATGGGCAAAAGACCTGAATGGACATTTTTCTGAAGAAGAAACATAAATGGCCAAAAGGTATATGAGAAAGGGTTCAACATCACTAACCATCAGAGAAATGCAAATCAAATCCACAATGAAATACTACCTCACACCTGTTGGGATACCTATTATTTAAAAATAAAACACAAAAGATAAATGCTGGCCAGGATGTGGAAAAAAGGGAATCCTGCTAGAGTGTTAGTGGAAATGTAAATTGGTATAGCCATTATGGAAAACAGTATGGAGGTTCCTCAAAACATTAAAAATAGAACTGCCATATGACCCAATAATCCCACTTCTGAGTACATACCTAAAAAATTGAAATCAGGATCTCAAAGAGATACCTGCAGTCCTATGTTCATTGAAGCATTTTTCATATAGCCAAGATATGGAAACAACTTATTGTCCATTGATGGATGAACAAAGACAGAAAACATGGTATATACATACAATGGAATATTGAACAAGAAGGGCATTGTGCCATTTGTGATGACATAGACAGACCTGGAAGACATCATGCTAATTGAAATAAGCCAGACACAGAAAGAAAATGCTATATGCCCTCACTCACATGTGGAATCTAAAACAGCCAGACCCACAGAAGCAGAAAGTAGAATGGTGATTACCAGGGACTGGAGGAAGGGGAAAACAGAAAGATGTTGGTAAAGTTTCAGTTTTGCAAAATCAATGAGTTCTGAAGATCTAATGTATAGCCTAAATTTGCTGAGACAGTTTATTCCAAAAACACAAACCAAAACCAAAACCCAACAATAACTACGTGAAGTGACAGATACATTAACTAGCTGAACTGTGATGTTTATTTCACAGTGTATATGTATATCAAATCATCAAGTTGTACACTTTAAATATATACAATAAAAAAATACCCTTGAAGCCAAAACTTACTTGGGTCAAGATGAAGGAGGGGTAAAAAGGATACAGTGTTTCTAAATAAGTAAATTACCCTAAAATCATTTGAATTTTCTTGGGGCAAATGAATCAAAGCAATTTTGCATGTCAGCACTCAGGCACCCACATTCCTGCAAAACACCTGGCTGACAAGCTATCAGTCCCTACTGGTTGTTCTCCTAGGCACAACCAATCTGCTATAAGACCTGTTAAATCAAGCTTCCGACAATGGGCTATTCATCAGGATTGCTGGAAAGAAAATAAGTTCTTCCAAATTGGTTAATCTGTTGTTTCTATAGAGAAAGAACCTTAGTTGGAAAAGTAGAAAACATTTTTGAAAAGAAGGTATTCCAACTTCCACTAACTTCTGAGAATAATAAGAAGTAAAAGCCCCTCGTTAAAATGAGTCTTTGCACCATACCCAAAAAGTTGGAAGACATGGTTTTCTCATAAAGAGGGGGAGTGCCTCTTTAGTCAGAACTCAATTTTGCATTTCCTTGATTTATAGATGGAAAGAATTCCAATTCTCTATTTATTTTGTAATGCCTGGCATGCAAACATGAACCTCTGGCTGGCTCAAGTAGTTCTGATGAAATGCAGGACAATGACACCTTGAAAGGTGGTGACAGTGTATCCACTTGAAAAGTAATTGCTCCTGGCTTCACGCACAATAACTTCAAGATGGAAAATACATTCAGAATAGCAAATGCCAAGAATGCTTCTAATCCAACTAGAGTCTCTCCCTTATCATTTTAGAAAAGCAGGTGGGATAAAAATAATGCCAAAAAGCACTATTTACCATACCAAAATTTTAGTGTTTGTTAAGTGCTCTATATTCTCTCCTTTCTGTCTCCGGCTCTCTGTCTCTCTCTCACTCTCACTCTCTCTATTTTTCTAATGGTTTTCTTTTTAGATAAAGCTTGCACACAAAACTATTAACTGAATTCATTTTTTATTTCTGATAATTTGCAAAGAACTGATGACTGGATTCATTTTATTTTTTTATATGTAATATTTGACGCATGCAAAAGAATATATGTAACCTATGTGTCAAACATGTGGCATAGCCCTAACAGCCCCTGGAACTTCCCCATTATTATTAATTTTGATACATTCTCTTGTTTCCTCTTTCTCTACCCTATACCCCTGTGTCTCCTCAGCCCCTGAAGTCACAATTATTCTAAATTTTTGTTTTTATCATTTTCTGCTACTTTCATGACTACTTTGTCTCTTGTGTGTATAGTTTTAAACAATACATGTTTAGTTTTTATTAAAAGGGCATCGTATTGTATCTCGTTTTGTGGTACTGGTTTTTTAAATTTAGTATTCTTATTCTTAAATTCATTCATCATAAGAGCTGGACTTCATCATTTTCACTACAGTCTAATTAATATTCTATTGTGCAAAAATAAGTTGACTTGAAGCACATAGGTTAGTACTGCACGGAGCCACTTACATATGCACCACGGTACTGTAAATATACCTTCTCTTCCTTAGGATTTTCACATTAACATTTTCCTTTCTCTAGCTACTTTACTGTAAGAATGCAGTATGTAATACATATAACATACAAAATACGTGTTAACTGACTGTTTATGTTACCATTAAGACTTTCAGTCGAGGGCACCCAGGTGGCTCAGTTGGTTAAGCGACTGCCTTCAGCTCAGGTCATGATCCTGGAGTACCGGGATCGAGTCGCGCATCAGGCTCCCTGCTCAGCGGGGAGTCTGCTTCTCCCTCTGACCCTCCCCCTTCTTATGCTCTCTCTCTATCTCATTCTCTCTCTCAAATAAATAAAATCTTAAAAAAAAAAAAAGACTTTCAGTCGACAGACTATCAGTAGTTAAGTTTTGGGGGAGTCAAACATTATGCACAGATATTTTACAGCACAGAGGTCAGTGTCCCTAATCCCCACTTTGTTGAAGGGTCAACTGCATCACAATTCGTTGTCCTGTCCTTTGACTGATGGACTAGATTTGATACATGTTGCAAATATCTCTTTCCGGTTTGTCAGGAGTCTTCTCATTTTCCCTATGGTATCTCTGAGAACCAGTTCTTAATTTGAATTTGGTCAAATGTACTCATCTGGTTTTTTTGTGTTTAACATTTTTGACATATTTAAGAAAGGCTTCCTTCTCCGAAGTTATATATTCTTCTAAACATTTTCGTTTGACTTTTAAATTTAAGTCTTCAAATTATTAGGAATACATTTTTGTGGGGGCTATTTTATTAGGTACATACAAGGTTAGGAGTTTATATTTTCTTGTTTAAAAACATTTTGATCGGGGGGGCGGAGCAAGATGGCGGAGGAGTAGGAGACCTAGATTTTATCTGGTCTCAGGAATTCAGCTGAATAGGGATCAAACCATTCTGAACACCTACGAACTCAACAGGAGATCGAACAGGAGAGTAGCAACAACTCTCTGAACAGAGAAGTGACCACTTACTGGAAGGTAGGGCGTGCGGAGAAGTGAATCCGAGACGATATTCGGGAGGATAGACGGCGGGGCAGGGGCCTCCGTTGGCCGCTTCTGGCAAGTGATAGAGCCGCGGAGCACAAAATCGGACCTTTTAGAAGTTGGCTCGGAGGAGGGACGTCGCTGCAGTGGCTAAGCGGGGGGGTGGAATCCTCCCGGGACAGTGTGGTCTCAGGACCCTTGGGGTCGCGGAGAGACCGGGGGTGCCTGAGTGCACCAGAGCTCCCAGGTATCAGAGCGGGGAAGCCGGCTGCAGAGACGGAGCAGAGTCGCGGGCTCTCAGCTCGGGGTTGCCATAAACTGTGATCTGCGGCCCCGTCGGGGCACGGCTCCCCCAGCAGGGACCCAACAAGCAGCAGATCCGGGGAGACTCCCCTTCCTTCCTGGGGAGGAGCGGTGCGGGAACGCACTGCAGGGATCTGCTGGGTTTGGAGACTCCGTGCGGGGTCGGGTGCCAGAGATAGCAACGCTCGATCACAGGCCGGGTGAGCACGGAGTGCGGCCGGAGACCGGGGACACGGGAGTGACTGCTTTTCTCTGGGGACACACTGAGGAGCGGGGCCCCGAGTTCTCAGCTCCTCCGGGTGGAGATTGGGAGGCCACCATTTCTGCCCTGGTCCTCCAAAGCTGTACCGAGAGCTTGCAGGGAACAAAAGCTCCTGAGAACAAACCGGAGCAGCTTCCTTAGCCCGGACTGACAAGGGCAGGGCAATTCTGCCTCCGGCAAAGACATTTGGAAACCACAGCAACAGGCCCCTCCCACAGAAGATCAGCACAAACAGCCAGCAAGCCAAGACCAAGTTGATCGATCAAGGAGAATGAGAGAACTCCAGCGCTAGGGGAATACTGCACATAGATTCATGGCTTTTTTTTTTTTTTTTTTTACCATGATCCATTATTTCATCAAAGTTAATTTTTGTTGATTGTTTTTTTTTATTTTTCTTTTTCCCTTTTTCAACCAACATCTTCTCAATCCCTTTTTTAAAAAAAAAAAACCAAAACATTTTTTATTTTTCATTTTTAGAGTCATATTTTATCCCTTCATAGTAGTTACCCTTATTTTTGGCATATATATATAAGTTGTTCTCTCTTTAAAATTTTGGGGTACAGTTTCTTCTAACAGATCAAAATATACCCTAAATCACGAGTGTATGGCTTTGTTCTAGTCTCCTGCCTGATCACACTCTCTCCCTTTTTCCTTTTTTTTTCTTTTCTTAAATCTTCTTTCTTTTTTCAAACAACTTATCTTACCAAGTCCTTTTATAAAATCTTTTATAATTTTCATCTTTACAGTCATCTTCCATCCCTTCATTGTATCAACCCTTATTTTGTACATATATGTCTTTCTTCCTTTAAAATTTTAGGAGGCACTTTTTTCTAACAGACCAAAATACGCCCAAAATCTAGTGTGTGGCACTGATCTATGTATTAGCCTGATCATATTTGATCACATTCTGCTTTTTTTGTATTGTTCTGTTATTGTTTTTATCCTTTTTTTTTTCCTTTTTCTTTTTCTCTTTCTTTTTTCTTTCTTTCCCTTTCTTTTCCCCTGGTTTCAGGTCTTTTCTGATTTGTATACAGTATATTTGCTGGGGACGTTGTAAACCTGTTAGCATTTTGTTCTCTCATTCATCTATTCTCCTCTGGACAAAATGACAAGACGAAAGAAATCACCTCAGCAAAAAGAACAAGAGGTAGTACCGTCAGCCAGGGACCTACTCAATACGGACATTAGTACGATGTCGGACCTAGAGTTCAGAATCATGACTTTAAAGATACTAGCTGGGCTTGAAAA
>NW_027397091.1:9516077-9516864 GCF_003265705.2 Callorhinus ursinus | reverse complement strand
GATATGATATTGTATGTGGAAAACCCAAAAGACTCCACCCCAAAACTGCTAGAACTCATACCGGAATTCAGTAAAGTAGCAGGCTATAAAATCAATGCACAGAAATCAGTGGCATTCCTATACACCAACAACAAGACAGAAGAGAGACAAATCAAGGAGTCTATCCCATTTACAATTGCACCCAAAACCATTAGATACCTAGGAATAAATCTAACCAAAGAGGCAAAGGATCTGTACTCAGAAAACTATAAAATACTCAGGAAAGAAATTGAAGAAGACACAAAGAAATGGAAAAACGTTCCATGCTCATGGATTGGGAGAATCAACATTGTGAAGATGTCAATGCTACCTAGAGCAATCTACACATTCAATGCAATCCCCATCAAAATACCATCCACCTTTTTCAAAGAAATGGAACAAATAATCCTAAAATTTGTATGGAACCAGAAGAGACCCAGAATAGCCAGAGGAATACTGAAAAAGAAAAGCAAAGCTGGCGGCATCACAATTCCGGACTTCCAGCTCTATTACAAAGCTGTCATCATCAAGACAGTTTGGTACTGGCACAAAAACAGACACATAGATCAATGGAACAGAATCGAGAGCCCAGAAATGGACCCTCAACTCTATGGTCAACTTATTTTTGACAAAGCAGGAAAGAATGTCCAATGGCAAAAAGACAGTCTCTTCAACAAATGGTGTTGGGAAAATTGGACAGCCACATGCAGAAGAATGGAACAGGACCATTTCCTTACACCACACACAAAAATAGACTCCAAATGGTTGA
>NW_027397091.1:9430274-9515977 GCF_003265705.2 Callorhinus ursinus | reverse complement strand
GGACCATTTCCTTACACCACACACAAAAATAGACTCCAAATGGTTGAAAGACCTAAACGTGAGACAGGAGTCCATCAAAATCCTAAAGGAGAACACAGGTAGCAACCTTTTCGACCTTAGCCGCAGCAACTTCTTCCTAGAGACATCGCCAAAGGCACGGGAAGCCCGGGCAAAAATGAACTATTGGGATTTCATCAAGATAAAAAGCTTTTGCACAGCAAAAGAAACAGTCCACAAAACCAAAAGACAACCGACAGAATGGGAGAAAATATTTGCAAATGACATATCAGATAAAGGGCTAGTATCCAAAATCTATAAAGAACTTATCAAACTCAACACCCAAAGAACAAATAATCCAATCAAGAAATGGGCAGAAGACATGAACAGACATTTCTCCAAAGAAGACATCCAAATGGCCAACAGGCACATGAAAAAGTGCTCAACATCGCTCGGCATCAGGGAAATCCAAATCAAAACCTCAATGAGATACCACCTCACACCCGTCAGAATGGCTAAAATTAACAAGTCAGGGAACAACAGTTGTTGGCGGGGATGTGGAGAAAGGGGAACCCTTCTACACTGTTGGTGGGAATGCAAGCTGGTGCAACCACTCTGGAAAACAGTATGGAGGTTCCTCAAACAGTTGAAATTAGAGCTACCGTTCGATCCAGCAATTGCACTACTGGGTATTTACCCCAAAGATACAAATGTAGGGACCCGAAGGGGTACGTGTACCCCAATGTTTATAGCAGCAATGTCCACAATAGCCAAACTGTGGAAAGAGCCAAGATGCCCATCGACAGATGAATGGATAAAGAGGAAGTGGTATATATACACAATGGAATATTTTGCAGCCATCAAAAGGAATGAGATCTTGCCATTTGCAACGACGTGGATGGAACTGGAGGGTGTTATGCTGAGTGAAATAAGTCAATCAGAGAAAGACATGTATCACATGACCTCACTGATATGAGGAATTCTTAATCTCAGGAAACAAACTGAGTGTTACTGGAGTGGTTGGGGGTGGGAGGGATGGGGTGGCTGGGTGATAGACATTGGGGAGGGTATGTGCTACGGTGAGCGCTGTGAATTGTGCAAGACTGTTGAATCACAGATCTGTACTTCTGAAACAAATAACGCAACATATTTTAAGAAAAAAGAAAAAGAAGATAACAGGAGAGGAAGAAAAGGGGAGTATGTCAGAGGGGGAGAGGAACCATGAGAGATGATGGACTCTGAAAAACAAACTGAGGGTTCTAGAGGGGAGGGGGGAGGGGGATGGGTTATCCTGGTGATGGGTATTGAGGAGGGCACGTTCTGCATGGAGCACTGGGTGTTATGTACAAACAATGAATCATGGAACACTGCACCAAAAACTAATGATATAATATATGGTGATTAACATAACAATAAAAAAAATTAAAAAAAAATAAAATCTTTAAAAAATACAAAAAAAAAGAAAAAAAACATTTTGATCATTATAAAGACCCTTTCTAGTCCAACCTTATTTTTGTCTTAAAGTCTTTTTTTAACTTATTTTAATATAATTATACCAGACCTGTTTTGCTTCATAATTGTCTTGTGTATTTCCCCCATACTTTTACATTCAAATATTCCATGCCCTTGTGTGTTGGGTGTATCTCTTATAAAAAGGATGCAGATGGATACTTTTTTAATACAACCTGACTATATTGCAAGTGTTGGAAAATTATCAATAAAATTCAACCTTCCAACTAGAGCTCTTATTTTATATAATACAAGTAAAGACACAGAGGGTGCTATCTTATAAAAATAATAGATTGGATTCTACCACACAATTGATTATTACCATAAAGATCAATCAGCAGCTTTAAAAGAAGTTAATTTTATCTCCAACCCGATTTTTTTAGATCATTTTGTGTGGACACAGCCCTAAATATACACTGCATTTCTTGTATCATCTTAATCCTTATGAAGAAAAATCCTCCAAAGAGAAACAAAAATGGCTGTATCAAATCTGACAACACATTTAACAATACATCCCAATGGAGACTAATCTAAGCAGGGTGAGTACTTAATTACTTAATCACTTTTTTTTTTTTTTTGCACTTAGCAATGTAGCAAGGAAATTACCCAGGTATAACTAAAGAGGACTTTGAGAGATGTTCCCGCTGCTCTCCGCCCTCACCCGGGGAGTATTCTCTCCTATTAGGAAGGTTATTCAAACCATAGTTATGGTTCTCAAGGTCTGGGCCAATGGGGGAAAGTAAGGATTATCCACAGCAAAACAAAGACTTCATGCTTATAGGTTGTAAAAGAAGTCTTCTGGTCTTGGTTGGGTGTATCACATAAGTGGAAGTCACTGGCTATTAGCTGATTTCAGATGGGTTCAGCTGGATTGACTTGGCTCTACTCTACATGTCTTTCATCCTCCAGCAGGCTTGCCTTGCCTTCACACAGACATGACAGAGAGCAAGGAAAGCAACCCCAACATGAAAGCACACTTTAAGCCTCTTCTTGCATCACCCTTATTAACAACCCATTGTCCTTTTAAAATGTCCTGCAATCTGAGTTTGGAGTCTGACTAGGAAGGCATTATAATGCTATAAGGCAGAGGGTGAAGATACTTTTTTTAAAAAAAAAATTTTATTTATTTATTTATTTGAGAGAGAGAGAATGAGAGACAGAGAGCACGAGAGGGAAGAGGGTCAGAGGGAGAAGCAGACCCCCCGCTGAGCAGGGAGCCCGATATGGCACTTGATCCTGGGACTCCAGGATCATGACCTGAGCTGAAGGCAGTTGCTTAACCAACTGAGCCACCCAGGCGCCCAGGGTGAAGATACTTGTAAGGGTGAAGTGTGTGTGTTGGGGGGGGTGGGTATTAATGCAATCAACCTACCACAGAAACTAATTTCTCTCCCTGACTCAAAAATGAAGGATAAGAGCAAAACAACAAGACTGTTTCAGAGAGGACTGACAGGGAACCATTGTCCCCCGGGAAAGGCAAGTTTCAGCTGAGGCATGACCTCTCTGAAGGACAAGCTTGTCCTTTAGCCTGGGCCCCTCACCAGTCTTTGCTTGCTTTTTGAATAGCTGGAGCATCAAATTGCCTTGAATCAATTTTTACAAGGAGAAAGAAGCAACCACGAAGAAGCAGGGTGCTTTGTCTAAAATTGAATTATGGCCGGAAGCAAGATGATAAAGTGACAATGCCTATAAAGGAATGGTATATTTCTTCTCAGGGTTACAAGTCCCTTGTAACTGCTGTAAGGGAAGTGTTGATCCTTGATTTGCATAAGCTGTGGACATCTTTGAATTTTTAGAAAAATTGCAAATTGGGAAGCACAGATACATCAAGTAGGAACAGCTAGATTTCCGAGGCCCAACAACAAAGTACTAAAGAGCCTTGGTTTGGGATAATGAACAGTATTCATGATTTTCTTCTATTTTAGGACATTCCCTTTATTGTTTCAGTTTCTGTATGTGTGTGCACATGTGATAGTCACACTAAAAACTTGATATATAATTTTAGTTTATTTGGGTGGATTCCACAGTGTTATATTAATGCATGTTTTTGCATTCACTACTAGAAAACAGGGCAATAAATCTTAGGAGATTCAGACCTAATCTCTATTGCCATACCAGAATGAAAAGCTGGAATTTCTGCACATATTTTAAGCTGCCTCCTTCCTTAATGCATTGTGTCATGTTCTTAGCAGTTTCTCCCATAGAAGATAGGCTTTCAATGTGCATGTCTGTCGGCTTGGGGGAAATCTTGCTCCTATGTATTAAGTGCTGACTCCTTTAATCCTGTTAGAATTTAATTTCCCTTGATTGAATGCAGTGTTATCACCAGGTGCTGAGTGGCCCTTTCCTATCAGTATATACAAATCCTGTTAGTCCTTCCCAGACTCCAGATGTTCCAGAGTCTTCTGAGGTCAGACTCTTGTAAAGGAGCATTTGCTCTCAGGTTCATCCAATACAGAGAGTGAAAAGTCAAACTTCTGGACACAAACGTCTTGTTTTATCTGCCTGGCTAAGCTGTGGGCCTGAGGCATCTGTGCTGATGGCCTGTGAAGAGTCCCAGCAGTTTTCAATCACTTCTGAATTAAATAACAAGCTCAAGGGCTTTAAAAAGCCTTATATTAAATTGTAAGGTGTTCACTAATTAGCAAGGTACTGACCATAAAAATCTGTATGGTTTTCAATTCTTCCAATTTTACTAAACAAAGCATTTCCTTTTTATATGCATGACCTGCTTTAACTGCTTATCCCAGGAAAGTCTTCCCAGCAATTGCTGAGATTTGTAATGAAATCGATTCTTAGTGATCCCAGTGTCTTCGCTTCCCTGTAATTCTTCCTGCTCCCAGCTTCCTCTTCCTACATCTCATCTGTTGGCCATTTCCTGCTAATTACCTTCCTCCACCAAACAAAAGAAAGCAATTTTATTCACAGTCAGTTTTGCTACTGGTTAGCACCTATAATTATTTTTTTCAAGTTTGATTTAAGAAGAAATTATTGGATAAATTGAAGTACTGGGGCATCTAGGATTTCAGGCATTAATTAAAATAAATCAGCTTTATTCTGAACAATCAAGTCTGGTATGTATACTGATAATTTTTTAAAGCTTTAACTTAACTATTTCGCTGACATCAATTTGGTCACGAAATATGGTCTAAATATTCTGCAGCATGCTGTGATTTCACCACAATTCAGATAAAGTACTTGCTCTCAGAGCAATGAGAGTTTACTGTCAGGTTTTTTCAAGGATCTCAAACTCAAAAACATTCAGGTCAGTTTTCCAAAAGAATTGGGCCAGGTGGCAACGTGCAGATCGTAGGCCAGATCTAAAAATGGGAAAATCAGCTTTATTAAATAGCACAGCCATTGTTTCTGTGTAGGAATGTTGGTCTACTGCTGTCAGGATTTCTGATTTTTCTAGAAAAATAGGATTTTGGATTTTTCTGCAATATCTCATAATTTATAAATGTTAGCCTTCATACAAGCTTTCTAAGCAATTAATCCAATACTTTCACTACCTATATTTACCTTTCCAGTGAGATTTACTCTTTCTTATATGTTCTCATTACTAATTAGCACCCTTTCCAGTTTAAAGATGTCCCTTTAACATTTCTTGTAAGACAGTTTAGTGATGATGAAATCCTTTAGCTTTTATCAGGAAAACTCTCTCTCCTTCAATTTGCATGATAATGGTGTGGAGTAGAATATTCTTGGTTGGAGGTTTCTTTCAACGCTTTGAATATATTGTACTATAACCTTCTGACCTGCAAAGTTTCTGTTGAAAAATCTGCTGCTAGTCTTATGGCAATTCCTTTGCATACAATCAACTGTTTTTCTCTTGCTTTTACTTCTTTGTCTTTAAGCTTTGACATTTTAATTATAATGTGTCTTGTTGTGAGTCTCTTTGGGTTCCTCTTATTTGGAACTCTCTAGGCTGATCTGGATGCCTGTTTCCTTCCCCAGGTTAGGGAAGTTTTCAGCCATTATTTCTTCAAATAAGTTTTCTGCTCTTTCTCTTCTTCTGTGAGTTCTCTGACGCAAAGTTAGTCTGTTTGTTGTCCTCTAAGTCCCTTAAACTATCCTCGCTTTTTTAAATTCTCATTTCTTTGTGCAGCTCTGACTGACTGAGTTCCAGTGCTTTGTCTTTGGATAAACTGATCCTTCTTTTGCTTCATATAGTCTGCTGTTGAAATTGATGTGTGGATATTAAATACTGGACTCCTAAGTCATCAAAAGGCAAATGAAAAACAAAGTATTTTGATATGAATGATAATAAAAATAAGACAAATCAAACCTTGTGGAACATAGCTCAAACTATAAGAGGGAAATTTATAGCATATATACACAGAAGAGAAGAAAACCTGAATATCAATTATCAAGAAGTTAAAAAGGAATTCAGTGGGGATGTAATTGGTACAGCCACTAAGGAAAACAGTGTAGGGGTTCCTCAAAAGATTAAAAATAGAATTACCACATTACCCAGTAATTCCACTACTGGGTAAAGAAAACACTAAGTCAAAAAGGTTTATGAACCCCTATGTTTATTGCAGCATTACTTACAATAGCTAAGATATGGCAGCAACCCAAGTGTCCAATGATAGATGAATGGACAAAGAAGACTGGCATATAGTATACAATGGAATATTAGCCATAGAAAAGAAAGAAATCTTACCATTTACAACAACACGGGTAGATCTACAGAGTATAATGCTAAATGAAATAAGCCAGAGAAAGACAAAATACAATATGATTGTACTCATATGTGGAATTTAAGAAACAAAACAAATGAATAAACAAAGAAAAAAGGAGACAAACAAAAAAACCAGACTCTAAAATAGAGAACAAAGTGGTGGTCGCCAAAGAGGAGTTGAGCAGGGGGATGAGTGAAATAAAGGAATTAAGAGTACACTTAACTTGATGAGCACTGAGTAATATAAAAAATTGTTGAAAAATTATATTGTATACCTGAAATGAATACAACACTGTATGTTAATTATACTTCAATAAAAATAAAATATTTTAAAAAAATAGCAAATTAAAAAGAAAAGGAAGTAAAAAGGTTAAGGAAGAAATTAATGAAACAGAAGTAAATATAATATAGAATGGATTAAAGAAGCCAAAATTTGCTTTTTTTTAAAAAAAGAACATGAAATTAATAAACCCCTGGCAAGACAGATAAAGAAACTAAAAAATAGGCTTAAAGCACCAATATATAGAGTGAAGACCAGGAAAACACTATAAGTAAAAAAGAAATAATAATAAAAGACTATTATGAAAATCTTTGTGGTAAAAATCTTTGAAAATTTAGATACAATCAGAAAAAATAATCCTACTAAATCTGTATCAAGAAAAAATAGAAAATTCAATGAATCTGATAGTTATTTAAAATGTAAATATGTAATTAAGAACCTTTCCACAAACAAACAACAAAAAACTTCAGACTCCAAATTACTTTACCACGATTTCTACCAAATGTTTTAGGAAAAAGTAAGCCCAATATACAAATTACTCTAGATAACAGAAAGAGAGGAACATCACCTGGCCTCTTTTAAAACAACCTGGATAACCTTCATACCAAAACCTATTAAGAACATTATAAGAAAGAAAAGTTATAAGCTAATTTCCCTTGTGAACACTGATGCAAACCTAAACAAAACAGTAACAACCAAAACTCAGCAATTTATAATTACAGGAATAATAATATATCATGACAAAATGGAGATTGTCCAAGTCAGCATGGATGGTACACATTCACATCTCATTCAGTATCATTCACCACATGGAGAGAATAAAGGATAAAGCATTGTAAAAAACTCAATACTCACAATAAAAACTCATAGACAGTAACTTTCTTAGATAAAGGGCATGTAAACAAGCTTTTCCTATGATCTTGGGAAGAAGACAAAGATACCTGCTATCATATTTCCAATCATTATTGTACTAGAGACACATCAAGTGCAGTAAAGGAAGATTATAAAATAAGAGGTGAAAAAATAGAAAATGGAAGAATAAAGGGGCACCTGGGTGGCTCAGTCAGTTAAGTGGCTGCCTTCGGCTTGGGTCATGATCCCAGGGTCTTGGGATCGAGCCCTGCATCGGGTTCCCTGCTCAGCAAGAGCCTGCTTCTCCCTCTCCCCCTGCCTGCCGTGTTCTCTCTCTGTCTCTCTGTCAAATAAATAAATAAATAAATATCTTATAAAAAAATGGAAGAATAAAATTTTCATTATATGCAGATGAAATAATTGTTCATGTAGAAAATCCAAAAGTAAAAAAATTCATATTGATAAATAAAAATAATGAGGGCACTGGACACAAGATCAATTAGAGAATCATCTCAATCCTATATTCTATCAAGAAATAATTAGAAAATGTTCTTTTTAAAACTGATATCTTTCACTTAGTCTTTGAAGATCCTGCATCATCATAATTCCTGCTAGATTAGCCTCTCTATGTTGGAGAAGATCATAAGATTTGATTCTGTGAACACTGTTTACACTCTTTGATTTATTTAAGGTTTTATTCAAGTAGGATATACCTTTTTGCTGTTGCTATTCAAAAGCACTGGTGTTTTTACCAGAGTGCTAATAAATGCTGAAACCTAATCAGTTAGAAAAAAGGATACCATTTATAATAGCATGATAAAAATCAAATATCTATTAAAAATCTAATGAAGAATTTTGAAACCTCTACAGAGAAAAAGAAAATCTAAAGAAACCAAAGAAGTCCTTTAAAAAGGATTTTCCTATCTTGAAAGGCTCAACATACTTAAGATGTTAGTAATCCTCAAATTAATGTATAGGTCCAATGAAATCCCTTTAAAAACTGCCACATTTTTAGTGGAAATTAACAAGCTGATAATAAAATTTATATGTGAATACAGGCAAGTGAATGGGGACAAGAAAGGCTAACAACCTGGAAGATCAAAGTCCTAGGTACGATGACTTAGACTACCCTTTATCAAGATAAAACCTGAGTAAATAAATCAGTGTAGGACTGTCTGAAGGATAGATAAATAGATCAATGGAACACAATATAGAGTCCAAAAACAGACCCAAGCATGACAGCTGATTTATAACAGAAGTGATACTAGATAGAGTAATAGCTAAAGGCTGCTTTTTCAATTAGTGGTTCTGGGTCAAATATATATCCACATAGAGAAATGCAAACTTTCACGTATTATCATCTATAGAAAATCAATTCCAGGCTGAGCATGATGGTAGAACAAAACATAAATGGTTAACAAAAACCTTCTCATATATAAGAAAATACCTTCATGTGACTGGAGTAGGAAAAAATTACTTAAGCAAAAAGCAGTAACCAGAAAGAGACAAATAAATAAGACTTGATTATCACTAACCACCAAGAAATAGATGGGTAAAATTGAAGTTAATTAAAATTAGAAACTTCTGTTCTTCAAAACACACAGTTATGGGAATAAAGAGGCAAACCAGAGAATGGATAAAGATATTTGTAAAATAAATAACTTGTATCCACGAAGGACTTGTATTTAGAGAATATAAATATTCTTACAAATCAATATATTTTTAAAAAGGACAAATAATCCAATGGAAAAATGGGGAAAGTTCCTACATGGCTGTTTCTCAAAAAGAGACTATCCAAAAAAGAAAAAAATAAAGAGACTATCCAAAGGGTCATTAAACATATATAAAAGGTGCAAAACTGTGTTAGTTGTAGAAATGCAAATCAAAACCACATTGAGATACCTATTATTACATACCCACTAGACTGCCTAAAATTAGCCAGAATGACCATCTCAAGAGTTGTATATATACAGAGCATCTCTCACACATTACTGGTGGAAATGTAAAATGGTACAACCACTTTGCAAAACTTTTTGGCAGTTTCCCATAAAACTAAACATTTATTGACCATATCACCTAACAATCATAGTCCTAGAACTCAACAGAAATGTAGATAGGGGAGCCTGGGTGGCTCAGCCAGTTAAGCATCTGCCTTCAGCTCAGGTCATGATCCCAGGGTTGTCCTGGGATCGAGTCCCACATCGGGCTCCCTGCTCAGTGGGGAACCTGCTTCTCCCTCTCCCTCTGCCAGCTGCTCTGCCTACTTGTGCTCTCTCTCTATCTCTCTGTCAAATAAATAAAAAAAAATCTTTAAAAAAAGAAATGTAGATATATGTGCAACAAAGAATATGTAAAAAAGTGATTATAGTACCAGTGTTTGTAATACCCACAAATTTGAAGCAAGCCAAATGCCTATCCATATTAAAATGAATCAATAACTTCACTTATACCCACACAAATAAGCACTGCTGATCAATGAAAATGAATGAACTATTATTATTTGCAACAACCTGGATGAATCAAACATGAAGTTGAATAAAAGAAACTACTCATGACAGAGAACATGCTACGTTATCCCTTTATGTAAAGGTTGAAAACACTAATAGAAGATATCCCTTTAGGAGAGACTGAAGGTATAGTTACTATAGGGATCAGAAAAGTAACTTATGAGATATAGGGTCGTTCTACCTTTTTGGCCTGGCTATATTCACTTTGTAATAATTCATCAAATTATACATATACAGCTTGTTCATGTTCCTTAATGTATGGTATACTTCAAAGAGTATTCAAAACATAAATTGGTTCAACCACTATGGAAAACAGTATGAAAGTTCCTCAAAAAGTTAAAAATAAAAATACCATATGATCCAGTAATTCCACTACTGAGTATTTACCCACAGAAAATGAAAACACTAATCAGAAAGATATATGTGCCCCTATGTTTATTGAAGTGTTATTTACAATAGCCAAAATACGGAACAAACTCAAGTGTCCATCAAGAGATAAATGGATGAAGAAGATGTGGTGTGTGTATATATATATAATGGAATATTACTCAGCCATAAAAAAGAGTGTGATCTTGCCATTTGCAACAACATGGATAGACCTAGAGGGTATTATGCTAAGTGAAATACGTCAGACACAGAAAGACCAAAACCTTTTGATTTCACTTACATGTGGAATCTAAAGAACGAAAAAAATGAATAATGAAACAAATAATCAAAAAAACAGACTCTTAAATACAGAGAAAAAAGTGGTGGTTGTCAGTGGGGAAATGGGGAGGGAGATGGGTGAAATAGATAAAGAGGATTAATAGGTACCAACTTTCAGTTATAAATAAGTCACAGAGATGAAAAGTACAGCATAAGGAATATAGTCAATAAATTACATTGTATGGTGACAGATGGTGACTACTTATGTGACGAGCATTGAGTAATGTAGAGAATTATCAAATCAATATGCTGTATACCTGAAAGTAATATAACATTGTATGTTAATTATACTTCAGGTTTTAAAAGTATTCAAAAATGTACTTATATAAATAAAATTATATACTGAATTGAGGCTAAAACTTTAAAATTGTGCTATTATAAGTTTTAAGGCAAGTTTTAAAAATAATGATAAAATAAATAAAAATAACTCAATCTTATGATTACTAAGAATATTGTATGTGTGCACTATTCATAAACAAAACAAATAACATATAATGATACAACAACAATACATAATAAAACAGCATAGAAAAGATTACAATAATGGTTTAAAATATTTATACCATTTTTTCCTCAGTTTTTACATTTCTATTTTGTTTTAGCTTTATAATACAATCTACCTTATTGTAGCAGGTCATATATTTATAGTATTATAAGCATACTATAGTATAGTATAATATATAAAGATATGTACATAATAACAAAATTTTTACTAATAGGGTTACACCATTAAAAACCATGGGAACCAGTGATTTAACTGCTTAACAATGACACCAAAGCAATAAACTAATAGCCAGCTGAGTGTAAGGAAGTCCTTATAGGTTTACCACCTTAAGGAGTTTATATGAGAGGATTTTAAGAATATTTATAAGGAAGCATCCATCTTAAATTAAAATTTTACTCACTTACTCGACTAGTAAGTGTTCTACTCGTTTCGGAGGTATCAGGTTATTGAAAGATCAATACTCAGAAAGACTCAAATTTAAGTCTGATTCTGTGTTTACTGGCTGTTTGAACTTGTTCAAATTTTTCATCTCTCTTCTCCTTATATCTTAATCTATAAAATATGCAGTAATTATGCCTAACATTGATATTGAGAGAAATAAATTAAATATCACACCTGACAGTTCTTAGCACGTGCCTGGCACACAACAGTTGATTAGTAAATGTTAAAACTCTTTGTACAACCTTTCCCTTGTTGTTCTGAATTATTGTCACCTAGGTTGGTAAGGGATGCTTACAAAAACCCTACCAGGGGTGGCTATGGAAGTATAATTCTCAACATCCAGATCATGCAATACACTTCCCCATTACCACCCCCTCCAAATATCGGTGGCATTCCCTCGCCATTTACATACTATTGCACATGTTGATTTGGACACCTTTTAAAATAAGTACCAGTTTTAGGATTCTCATACTCCTGAGTTAACTCAGCAATAGAGATTTACAATATGCAATGTATTTTCAAATTTCCCTCTATTTAAATATAAATAATGTCCATGAGATTTGTGACCGTAATTGCCATTTCCTAACTGCTGGTGACATTTTGGAGATGGAAAATACTGACATATCCTACTGCCAACTTGCATCATTATTTCTTCCAGTATGACATAAAAACCTGAAAAATCACCTCATGGCAATATTTGAACAAAGGGCCCCATTGTCCTGTGCTTCACATCCACTGTCTGTCCATTTCTTGCCTGTTGCATTGAATCTGCCTATAAACTCCACACCTAGAAGAAGCCAATACATCTTGCCAAATTATTCACCAGGGTCAATTCTGGATTTAAATAGCTTTTTCATCTTTCTTAAATTTTACAAAAGGAGTTTGGCTTCTTTCTGTTTCAATTTCCCTGTAGCATCACCATTCACTGTTTGTATTTGACAGCCTTGCAGTAGGTCTGGATTAACAGCCAGCATGATGTGCCCATACTCCTCAAGACTATATCTCTCAATTGTGAAATTATATATTTTTTTTCTACAAGGAAATAGAAGGTGTATGGTTGATCCAATGACACATAACAAAATCCCATAGATAAACAAAAATTAAGCTACATTATTTCAAATCATAAGCCTCCATTCTCTAGTAATAGTATGGATACCTTGATGTATTCAACATATCTTAGTAAAAGTGAACCAGAGGTAAAATTGCCCTTGTATTGGAAATCATCACTCCATCCCCAAATATCAATATTTCTTATGCTTACTTTATAAACAATAACTCAATGGCCCATGAGTAAAGCCAAGAAGATTATCATGGGCTGAGCCTACCAGTCTGCTGGGATGTTGCAGGAAAGTGACTACACTCTGCTGCCACCTCAAAATGCCTCCTAGCTGCTTTGTGGAGTTTTCCATGACACTGCCCCATAGGCACGCAAAGCCTTCATGTTCCTGTACTCTTTCTCATTTAGCCATCTAGTGGCTTTCCCTTTTCCCAGGACTCCTCGTCGGATAACCCCATACTCTAATATCAGCCACCTCTGCTGGTTGAGATTATCCCTGGAAGTCTGAGACACAGCCATCACTATATCTCTTTATCCCACATGTGGGCACAAGCCCCATCCTGATTCCTCAGAATACACTAGAGGCCAGGCTGTAACTATTAAAGTGTCCCTGAAGTTTAAAGATAACGGAAGAGGAGCATGACCACAGACTAATTGGCAACAACAACACAAGACCCGCTCCATATAAAATCTCAACTTGGGTAGGCACCAGCTTATTATTGCCTACACTCACCAGGTCCATTTGAGGCTTCTCTAGGTCCTGGAGTCAGAGATAAACAAAGACTGCAATTGATTTTCAGAGCAAGGAAGATTCTCATATACTCTTTCTTAAATTCTGTGTAATGGGCTGAATGGTGCTCCCAAAAAAGATATATCTACATCTTAACTCCCCAGAACCTGAGATTATGTAGCAGAAGGTGTGATTATCTTACAGATATTGAGTAGGAACCCATCCTGCATTATCTGGATGGACCCTAAATGTAATCACGTGTATTCTTACAAGAGAAAGGCAAAAGAAGTTTTGAGACAGATATACAGAGAAGGAGACACATAAAAGAGAAGGCAATGTTACCACAGAGGCAGAGATTGGAGTGATGTGGCCTCAAACCAAGGCATGCCAATACCACCAGAAGCTGGAAGAGGCAAGGAATGAATCTCCCCCTAGAACCTCTGGAGGGTGATGGCCCTGCCAACACCTTGATCTCATACTTTTGGCTTCCAGAACTGTGAGAATACATTTCTGTTGTTTTAAGCCACCAAGGTTATAGAAATTTGTTATAGCAGTCCTCAGAAATAAGTACAATCTACCTCTCCAAATTTTTATTCTTTCCCCAAGATTAACCCCTTCTGTTTCAGGAGCAGAACCCAACACACCCTGGATAAGGGTGTGAACTGAGATTATTTGTGAACTGAGATTATTTGTGAACTGAGATTATTTCAATGGGCCCTGAATTGGTGTGGCCAGAGCCCAGCTCATCAGAGTGCTTCCAAATAGCAAAAGCTTGGGCATTGTTCCTTTATTTAGAAAACAATAAGATTCTGTATAGGCAATGATCAGCGTTCCTCAGCCTCAACCATGAGTAAGAACCATGTGCTGGGCCACCAGGATTTTGCTGATGCCTACTGTACCTGGAACCTGCAGAGAAACTAAAAGCCAATTTCTGTGAGAGGGTAGAAGACCTGGGACATTTCTAGAATTCTGTCTGCCCTTCTATCCCTCCAAGAGCCAGGGATTAGTATTGTTTTAAATGACATTCACCTCTCATCCCATTCTTTCCATGAGTCCATGCTCCCCAACTTCGATCAAGCTGTCCCAACCTTTAATTCAGAGGCAGAGAAGATCAGAGATATGAATGTTACGCAAAACAAAATGATCTGCTTGCATGTAGAAAAGAAGAAAATTACACAAAACAAAAACAAAGGCCCATGCATAGATTAATCTCCTCATGAATCTGTGACTAAAAGAGAGTCTGATCTTACTTCTTACAGATCTTATACACAGTGGAAAAAGTGAGGGGAAGGCTTTACATGCGTGATTGATTACCAAGATAACTGATTAAGAAACATCAGTTCCCTTCATGAAAAACCCAACTCCAGTGTCTCTGACAAGAGACTCAGAAAAATAGCTTATCTTTGGTTTATTTCCTCAAGTCTTGGTTTCACAGTCTTATCTGTTGCCACTTTATCGCACATAACCTGGTATTAGCACATAGCATTTCCATACTCACCC
Organism: Callorhinus ursinus; assembly: GCF_003265705.2. Taxonomy (NCBI): domain Eukaryota; kingdom Metazoa; phylum Chordata; class Mammalia; order Carnivora; family Otariidae; genus Callorhinus; species Callorhinus ursinus. The sequence goes on along the minus strand of NW_027397091.1, from coordinate 9,501,210 downwards.
TCACTGTTGGTCTAAGGTTTTATATTTTGCAAATCTGAATTGGGAATTCCGTGTTGTATGGGAAAGGGGTTAGGGCAAGTCAGATATAAGTTCAAGTATGGATTTAGCCACTTCTTAGATGTGAGGGCTTAGGAAAGTTACTGTTTATTTACCTTCCCTAATATGCATTTGCTCAACTGACTAAGAAAGAAAACACATTTATATCACAGAACTTCTATGAGAAATAAATACTGGGATATTTGTGAGCCTGCTCTCTCCCATACAGATGCCTACATCATGGTATGAGCATAATACATTGCATTTTACTGTGTACACAAAATAAGAGTTATAGAGGGTGGTAATTATGGGTGATGCTTTTTATAGACCAGGGATTAGCAAACTTTTTCAGCAAAGGACCAGATAGGTACTATTTTAAGCTTTGCAGGCCATGTGGTCTTTGCCTGATCATTCAACATGGCTCTTGTACTGTGAATGTAGCCAAAGACAATACTAAATAAATGGAATGTGGAAGTGTTGCTATAAAATTTAGTTTATAAAAATAAATGATATCTCAGTGTATTTAGGCTGCTATAACAAAATACCACAGACTGAGTAGTTTATAAACAACAAACATTTATTTCTCACATTTATTTATGGAGGCTGGAAGTCTGAGATCAAGGTAACTGCATAGTTGTATTCTAGTAAGGGCTTTCTTCATAGTTCATATTTGGCAACTCTTGCTGTATCTTCACATGATGGAAGGGATAAAGGACCTTTCTGGATCTCCTTTTATAAGAGCATGAACACCATTCAAGAAGGCTCTGCTCTCATGACCTAATCACCTCCCAAAGGCCCCACCTTTTAATAGCATTACCTTTGGGGGTTAGGATTCAACTTATAAATTTTGGGGGGACACAAACAGGTGGTATTCTAGATTTGCTATGAGGCATAGTTTGCTGGCCCTAGCTATATACCCTCTCTGATCATGGCAATAAGGGATATTTAGTTGGAAAACCTAACTGTCCCATATGATGTCAACCTCAAACATTAAGCAAGACCTTCCTGAAGTCCCAAGTCCTACTTAATGATTCCTTAACAGAATGTATGTACTCATTACTTAGCTGTTATATACTTACTGGTACTACTTAAAGATAAAAAAATTTTACCATTTAATACATAGTTAATTCTCCCATTTGTTACTAAAACCATTTTATTTCAACTTTTCAAGACCTTTGCTTGATTTATTTTTTAAGATTTTATTTATGTATTTGACAGAGAGGGACACAGCGAGAGAGGGAACACAAGCAGGGGGAGTGGGAGAAGGAGAAGGAGGCTTCCCATGGAGCAGGGAGCCCATGACGTGGGGCTCAATCCCAGGACCCTGGGATCATGACCTGAGCCAAAGGCAGATGCTTAATGACTGAGCCACCCAGCACCACTGATTTTGCTTGATTTTAGTATCCTCACTAATTACAGACATAATATCTGCTTGACATTATCTTTCTAAATGACAGCCTTTTTAAAAAATATAAAATGTGATAGGTGCCTTGTGAATATTCTTTCCAGGGTCAACACACCCTATAATCTTAAGATTCACCTCCCTTTTAAAAAATATGTTTTTAGCAATGACATGAACATGGTAACGTTCATAAATCTTAAATCTCAACTAATTTGTATGCATGCACCTTTATAACCACTCCCCAGAACAAAATCTAGAATATTTCTAGCTCTCCAGAAGGCTCCCTTGTGCCCCTCTCCATCATTCTGACCTGAAAGGTTACATCATTCTTTTACAGATTTTTAAAATTCCAAGGAACCCAGATTACCAAATTCTTTCTTTCCCTTTTATTTTCTAAAAGGACTAGATAAATTGATCATAGTTTTCTCTTATTTGTCTCACCTCCAAATGTTCTGTGCAATGAAACATTGGATGAACTAACCACTTCTGCAAAAAACCCACCACCTTACCAGGTGTGCAAACAAGGATCACTCTCTATGGTTGCCAGGGTCATTTTCCTTGGAAAGACTTCTCATGGTTGGAAGACATGTTGGCAGAACTCCAGTTCACAATCCAGCACACATCATCAGCCCAGTGATTTCATGTTGTCTGCCAAGAGCTTCCCAATTTTGCCCTTGAACTACTGTGGCTTCTTAGCAGATATGTTACTGAGAAATTTTTGCAAATTAAATTTTATATCTTCTTAAAATGAAGTATTTGTAACAGAAACTGAGTGTAAATTTTTTTAAAAGCAAAGAAACTACAGTTGGAAGGCAGGAATTGAATGGCAAATCTTTATGAAAAAGGAAATTTTAAAGTAACTCTTTAAATTCAATATCCTCATATATCCAATTTATTTTTAAGCAAGCTGCACCTATAGTGTGGATGGTAATAAATCATGTGCAGAATCCCCACATATCACTTTAAAAGGGCAGCAGTTTGTGTTGGGAGAAGCATTTGAAATTTTACTCAAAGTGCTGAAATTTAACCACTCTATTAAAGATTTAGAGTTTATTTTTTATTTTTTTTACAATTTATTTTTTAAGATTTTGTTTATTTATTTGAGAGAGAGAGAATGAGAGAGAGAGAGCACGAGAGGGAAGAGGGTCAGAGGGAGAAGCAGACTCCCCACTGAGCAGGAAGCCCGATGTGGGACTCGATCCCAGGACTACAGGATCATGACCTGAGCCGAAGGCAGTCGTTCAACCAACTGAGCCATCCAGGCGCCCAGAGATTTAGAATTTAACCAAAAGAGTTAGTGTGGCTAATTACCTGGACAGACAAAAATTGGCCTGTCTGAAAGGAAATTAAAACTAAATGATTTGGACTCCATTTCTGGTCAAGATGGAGTAAAAGGGACCAGATTTATGCTGCCACCTGAAACAACCAAGAAACAGACACTATCTATAAAACATATTTCAAGAAACTGAGTATCAGTCAATAAAGGACAGTGATCCCCAAGAGATAGGAAAAAAACAAGGTTAGTTCTATGATTGTCCCAGCTAACTGCCTGGAGAGTTTCCAGTCCGTGGTGTATGGAGAGAGAATGTAGGATGAGACCAGTAGACTCTCTGAGTTGAGAAGACAGTGTTGAGAGTCTTGGGAGAACAATGTAAATAAAGTTCACTGAACAGAGGACCAGAGAAGGGAGAACTGAATGTAGAGAGGACCCAAGAAATACACAGAAGATTCCACATGAGTTTTTAGCTGAGTACTGCTCAGTATGTGTGTGTGAAAAAATATCTAGAGATGAAAGTTACAATGTGTGAGAAGAAAATTACACAGAATGAGATTAATAGCAGATTCGATATGCAGGAAAAAAAGTAAACGTGGACACATAGCAAGAGATGATGCAAAATGAAACAGAGATAAAAAAGAGAATGATGACAGTAAAGCAGAACATCACTAAGCTGTGCAACATCCTCAAAGGGCCTCATACATATGTGAGGGAAGTGCTCAGAGGGAGGAGAAAGGGGGAGACAGAAAAAAAAACTGTTCAAGTGGTAACACCTGAAAATTCCCCAAATTTGACAAAGACTGGCAGATCTGAGTAGCTCAAAGAACCCAACCCCAATAAATAAGGGGCAAATGACATCACGGTATAGGATAATCAAATTACTCAAAATCACTGATAAAGAGAAAATGTTAAAGGCAGCCAAAAAAAAAAGAAATGTTACATACCAAGAGACAAAGATAAGGATAACGTAAATATACCAAAAGGATAACACATCTTGACCAAGTAAGGTTTATCTCAGGAATGCAAGGTTGGTTTAACATTGGAAAATCAATGTATGTCACTATATTAGAAAACTAAGTAAGAAATGCCATATGCTCATCTCCATAGATGTAGAAGAAAACATTTGACAAAACCCAACATCCATTCCTGATGCAAACTCCCAATGTAGTAGGAATAGAGGGAATGCCCTCAACCTAATAAAGGGCATTTATCCAAAACCTACAGCTAATGTCATAAATATTTAGACTAAATGCTTTTTTCCCTTAGATCTCAAAAAAGGCAAGGATATGTGCTCTCATCATTTCTACCTAAAATTGCATTTAGAAAATCTGATGAAATCTTTTTTAAAAATAGCTACTAAAACTAGTAAGTTTACAAAGACTTCAGAATACAAAATTCATATCCAAAAAGGAAGAGCAGGAAGGAGGAATTACCAAGAGACATGGCAAAACTCTTGGAAGTGATGAATGTGTTCATTATCTTGATGCTGGTGCTGGTTTCATGGATTTATACATATGTCAAAACTTAATGAATTTCAATATGTGCAATTTATTGTATGTCAATCATACCTCAATAAAGCTTTTTTTAAAAAAATAAATTATGTTCTCCTGAAATACTTTCCATCTTTTCTTTGGGAATTTTGCCTTCAAGCACACTGCCAAACAACATCTATATGAAACAAGTGATTATACTCCAAATATACAAACAATATTAAATATTTTTTATAGTTCAGAGAAGCACCAAGGGTAAATTTCTATGAGGAAAATAATCACTTAAACCTACTAAATGAAGAAGTCCTACCTTCTCATTGTGATTGCTCACAAAATGTGTTTGTCTAAGAAAACCCATAAGGATTCACCCAATTCTACCAGTGTACTATATCCCCTGAAATGTTCTTCTTTTTTTTTAATTTTATTTTTTTTATCTGAGAGAAAGAATAAAAGAGAGAGAGAGAGCATGAGAGGGGGGAGGGTCAGAGAGAGAAGCAAACTCCCTGCTCAGCAGGGAGCCCGATGTGGGACTCGATCCCGGGACTCCAGGATCACCGGAGCCAAAGGCAGTGGCTTAACCAACTGAGCCACCCAGGCGCCCCTCCCCTGAAATGTTCTTGTCAATATATTCAACTGCAGAGGATGAGGATTACATGAACTTCTACTATGTGTGTTGTTACATGACTTCTACTTTACATGTTGCTTGAGTTTGGAGTAGGCCAACCTATTTGGTGAGACCCTGAATAATAATATGAATAAACCACTACTCAATGAAAATATGGATTCAAAGGTTCAAAGAATTAGAAGTGTCAACTTACTTCTCTAAACATCTCAGAATTCTATAGAGATATTTCTGGGTTTTGTAATTTCCTAATTCAAATTTTCCATTTTGAATATTTTGAATTCCTCTTAAAATGGTTTTTAAAAACCATTTATTCTATTAAAATATAGGCTGAATATACTGAGATTACCAATGTTTTAATTTACCCTTGTGGGCAACTCATTTTTGTGCAATCCTCTAAATAAAAACTCTCCTGCTGTCTCAGTTTAATTAAAGTGTTTCCTGAGTTTGCAGAGGCTCCCCATGTATTTGAACTTGTTGTAAATATGTTGTGGAAATGAAAGGTTGCTGTTCTGCACTGACCTTTTGTGACTTCAGGCCCGTGGACAACCATCTACTTAAAAATGTACAAGTAAGTTCAAACCTACAGAACAAGGACACTGTGCTCTATTAAATACGAGTAAGACCCAGGCAAATCGGTTTTGCATACCTTCCTATTGTGAAAACCCAGTTGGCTGTGCAGTAACAAGAGAGTGTATAATATACTCCATCAGTGTAGAAATACATTATGCAAAATTTTATATGTGTTATATATTTAATGTGGTTCTTATCTATTTTATTTTTAATACTTTTTTCTATTGCAAACAATGGTTATTTAAGTGAGAAATGGATTGCTGATTAAAACCAGACTATCTGAAATGAAAATTTGATGATGCAAATGGCAAGACCAAGAATGCTCAAGATGAAGCTACAAATCATGTTCTATTAGCACCAGGTGGATTCTTGAGCTGATGCTAATCACGCTGAAAACAGTATATTAAAACAAACATATGCAAAAAATGCTCACAAAAGTCACTTGTAAGTAAAAAATAATAAAACTATAATATGGGCAATATGAATTTACTCCCAAACATTGCAGGGAAGGAACCATCATATTTTTAAAACTTTTCTAATTTAAATTTAACCTGACTCGAAGCCATGCCTATGGAGATTTGCCATTTTTCCTATGCTTCTTTGGCTACATTCTATTGCCTTTAGTGCTGATCTCTATTACAGTCTCGGCACAGATACTGAGAAGGAGAAGAGCTGTGACCAAGCTCATCTGCACAGAGCCTTGACCAAAGCGGACTCCTAGATTTTGCTCCCAGAACTTGAAGCTTCCTGATAATGGTGCAGGCATGTTCTTGGCAGTCTTAGAGGGTCTGCCACCTCAAAGAGCATTGTATGGCAGTGGGATGCAAAGTTCCCACCATGATACCAGCCCCAGCCTTCACCCTCCTTAGCCCAAAGACTCTCATCCTCTAAGACAATCTAGCTCTGGAACCCACAAAAGTCAAACTTTCAAAGACAACTGGTAATTCTCCACTGGAGCCAGAGAAACTCAGACAGTAGGACACCAAGGCTTCCTAGTTGCTACTAGAGCCCAAGTCTCTCATATTTGGTGTGATGCCTGCGTTTGGTGCAGGGGTCTGGAGGGGCTGCAGTGACCAGTATGCAGGGAGGGAATATCTCTAATTCTTTTTCAGATGCCTATGGGAGAAAGCCAGACAATTTGTCCTCCATGTCATTCTGTGATGATAATTATTTGTTATCATGGCTTACCTTTAGAATTTTTGCAAAATAATCCTATAGCCATTCCTATCAAGTAACAATGTAATTTTTCTTTTTAATTTTATTTATTTATTTGACAGAGAGAAAGACAGAGAGGGAACACAAGCAGGGGGAGCGGGAGAGGGAGAAGCAGGCTCCCGGCCGAGCAGGAAGCCTGATGTGAGGCTCGATCCCAGGACCCTGGGACCATGACCTGAGCCGAAGGCAGACGTTTAACGAATGAGCCACCCATGCGCCCAAGTAACAATGTAATTTTTATGCAAATAATCTCAGCCTAAAAATAATTATTTTCACTTCATTTACCATAAATCAAACTATTAAACACTGTCAGAAATTTTATGAAAAAAGACCATAAAATAAGCTTATACCTTCATTCAATATAAATGACTGCTTTTCCATTTTTATACATTTCATGTATTTAAAAATTGTGTACATCTATTTTTTAAATATATGAAAATATATAAAAATTGAAAGGCAAAAACTTAGATAGAACAATATTATATATACACATATATATGTGTACATATATAGGTAATTTTCTTTGTTGTTTAGTAAATTTAAGGGTTAAGACCAGTGTTTTTGTCATAAATCGTACCTTTTACATTTGGCACACTGTCTCTTTCTGTCCTCTTTTACTGCTTGATCTCTTTTTTGTTTTCTAGTACTGTTTCTGCCCCCATTTTTATAGCCTGTGAATAATGTAAGACTACATTTTGTAAATAAATTTAATCATCTCTGTTTTTCATAGGAGAATTCAACCTGTTCTCATTTTAAGGTAACAATTAGGTTTCATTTTATTCTGTTCACCTTTCTTTACATTTTGTATTTTTTTTAATTTTGCTTTCTCAACTCATAATCCTCGTTTCTTTGGACATTGCAGTGTACTTCCTAATTCCTATAGTGATTATCTTCAAAATGCCAGCAGTCATTATCAAACACATATTTCTCTATTATAAGAAAGCAAGTTACCAGGTGCCTGGGTGGCTCAGTTGGTTAAGCGACTGCCTTCGGCTCAGGTCATGATCCTGGAGTCCCAGGATCGAGTCCTACATCGGGCTCCCTGCTCAGCAATGAGCCTGCTTCTCCTTCTAACCCTCCCCCCTCTCATGTACTCTTATTCTCGCTCTCTCAAATAAATAATAAATCTTTAAAAAAAAAGAAAGCAAGTTACCGCTCATTTCCCCTCCCAAAGAAATTCTCTTCTTGACATTTCAATAAAATGAGAGTTTTAGACATTTTATTCTTTACAATTTGTTTTAGTAAGGAATATTTCACATATAGCAAAATACCCAGCTTCTCAGTGTATAGAAATTTTACCTACATATGCAGTCTCAGAACCACCAGCAGGTCAAGATATTTCCTTATTTTAGCAGCCCTGAAAGTTCCCTCAGGCCCCTTCTTAATCATACCCACCATATACCTACCAATGCAGCGACCATTCTGATGATTCTTGAACTTTTAATAAAAGGAATTGTATAATGTGTTCCTTTGTGCCTGGCTTTTCTTATTCAGCATAATGTTTTTGAGATTCATAAAAACATCTGTCAGTAAATCATTCTTTTTATTATTGAGTATATTTGATTATATGAATAAACCAAAATTTATTTATCCATCTCCCACTGATGGACATTTGGGTTGTTTCCATTTTGAAGCTAGTATTAATCACACTGTCATGAACATTTGCATACATGGCTTAGGTAGACACATGCCCTCATTTTTCTTGGGCACATATCTAGGCATGGGATTGCTGGGTCATAGAATAAGTGCATGTTTAACTTTATTAAAAAACTGCCAAATACTACGGTTAATAATACTATATGCATATTCGAAAGTACCCAAGAGAGTGTGTATCTGGAAAGTTCTCATCATGAGAAAAAAAGAATCTGTAACTATGTATGGTGATGGATGTTAACTGAACTTACTGTGTTCATTATTTTCCAAAATATGCATATACTGAAACATTACATTGTATACCTGAAACTAATATATGCTATGTCAATTATACATCAAAAAAAAAAACCTGTCAAATGATTTTTCCAAAGTAGTTCTACCAATTTTCATTCTGATTAGCAATCTATTAGAATTTCTGTGATTCTTAATCTGTTCCAACACTTGCTATTGGTGGTCTTTTTAATTTTAGGGATCCCCATAGGTTTATAATGATAGCACACTGTGTTTTAATTTGAATTTTCCTGATAACAAGTGATAATGAACACCTTTTCACACTCTTATTAGCCATTCATGTATGTTCTTTTATGACATATATTCTACCCTTTTGCCATTTGTAAAAACTAGACTTTCTTACTGGTATTTTAGGAGGATAAAATATTCATAGTATGTACATCTCTAAGAATGAGTAAAAAAGATACAAGAGAAACTCATTTAAAATCAGTAATAAAATGATTACATACAAAACAAAAAGAGGCAAAATATTTGAACATGTAATTGAGAGAAGTAGAAATCTGAATAACCAATAAACATGAAAAGATGTTCCACCTCATTGAAAAGTTAGGAAATGCAAACATTAGGAAATGCAAAATAAAACATTAATGAACCATCAGGAACTTTAATCAATTGTGCAAAAGACAAAACTGTGGCATAACTGAGGGTTAGTGAAGATAGCAAAAATTGGGAACCTTTATAAACTAGAACCACACTGCCTTGAAAATCCACTGGACAGTATCTAGAAAATGTGAAATTGCACAGCACTAATATTTAACCATTTTGCTTTATGGTATATTTACATTAGTAGACATGTAGAAAAGTGCTCAGTGTGGCCTCGTTTATACAGCAAAAATTGGGAAAAACAGGAATAACCAACAATAGAGAAAGGCACATAGAATTGTTCTAGAGCACTTGAATAAATTATATATAGATATGTTTCGCATGGACAGACCATGGGAACATGACTTTGAATTAAAACAAGGGATATATTATCACTTACAGAGTGCTTTTTAAAAAATTATAAATTATACAGTGAGTAATTTTTTTAAAAGAATATATATAAATTGTACTAAAAATCTCGTGTTTACACTGGCAACATCAGCATTTCCTGGGAACATGTTAGAAATATAAATTTGAATGGTGGGAGAAAAAATGGCCACAGAGTAGGGGACCTTATTCCAATCAGTCCCCAGAATTGAGCTGGGTATCTACCAGACCACTCTGAACACCCATGAAATCAGCCTGAGATGTAAGAAGATAGATCTCTACAAACAGAGTATTGCAGGCAGTTAGTTTCTAGGTACAAAGCGGGGAGCCATGATTCCGAGAGCAGATATCAGAGGATAAACGGCAGGGGGAGGGAGCCAGCCGTGGGGATCCTACACCATTGGTGAGCAATAGCCTCCTACGCTGGGAACCGGGTACAGACTCGCAGACCAGTAGGGGTGGGAAAAGGACTATAGGGCAGCCCCCCTGACGGAAACCCAGAGCGGCGAGGTCGCACGTGCAAACTGGGGGTGGCTGGTGGTTTTAGAAGCACAAAGAGTAGAGACGTGCCCCGACCTGTAGGCAAGGACTGGGAGCTCTGTGGAGGGGCACACAACCCAAAAGACAGCAGTTCATAGCAGCACAGACAAAAACGGAGATAGTGTGGCCTGGTGAGCTCACTGAAGAACAGACTGTGATCTCTGCTCTGAAGCAGAGGGTTGGACATGATCTCTTCAGCTCTGACCCTTGAAGAGACGTGGAAAGCTGCCAGGGAAAGCCGTCAGAGAACAAAAGCCCCGCAAAAAATGGTTTTAACTGAGCCTATCCCCTGCCACAGGGGGCAGGGCAACTCTGCCCAAACAGGGTTGCCTGAGTGACAACGTGGTAGGCCCCTCTCCCAGAAGACAAGTTGGGAAAACAAGAGGCCAGCAATCCTAAGGTCCGTAGAAAACAGGTGCATCTTGCTTGGGTTGTGGTCAATAATTTGGACTCCGTACATACCCTCAACCACCCCTCAACAGAATGACTAAGAGGAGGAACCCCAAAATTGGAAAGACTCAGAGACTATGACTTATGCCACAGATTTACAAATGGATTCAGTTATAACCAAGATGTCAGAGATGGAATTCAGGCTAGCAATTGTGAAGACAATAGCTAGAATGGAGAAATCAATTAATGGAACATAGTCTCTAAGGGCAGAAATGAAAGCTGAATTGGCAGAACTTAAAAACGCTATCAATGGGGGCGTGGAGCAAGATGGCGGAAGAGTAGGAGACCTAGATTTCGTCTGGTCCCAGGAATTCAGCTGAATAGGGATCAAACCATTCTGAACACCTACGAACTCAACAGGAGATCAAAGAAGAGAGTAGCAACAACTATCTGAACAGAGAAGCGACCACTTTCTGGAAGGTAGGACGTGCAGAGAAGTGAATCCGAGGCGATATTCGGGAGGATAGACGGCGGGGGAGGGGCCTCCGCCGGCTGCTTCTGGCAAGTGATAGAGTCGCAGAGCACAAAATCGGAACTGTTAGAAGTCGGCTCCGCTGAGGGACGTCGCTGCAGTGGCTAAGCAGGGGCGGAATCCTCCCGGGACAGTGTGGTCTCAGGACCCTTGGGGTCACAGAAAGACCGGGGGAGCCTGAGTGCGCCAGAGCTCCCAGGTATCGGAGCGGGGAAGCCGGCTGCAGAGACGGAGCTGAGGCGCGGGCTCTCAGCTCGGGGTTGCCATAAACTGTGATCCGCGGCCCAGTCGGGCCACTGCTACTCCAGCAGGGACCCAACAGGTGGCAGATCCGGGGAGACTCCCCTTCCTTCCCGGGGAGGAGCGGCGCGGGAACGCACCGCAGGGATCTGCTGGGTTTGGAGACTCCACACGGGGTCGGGTGCCAGAGATAGCAATGCTCAGTCACAGGCTGGGTGAGCACGGAGAGTGGCCGGAGACCGGGGACAAGGGAGTGACTGCTTTTCTCTGTGGGCGCACTGAGGAGCGGGACCCCGAGTTCTCAGCTCCTCCGGGTGGAGATTGGGAGGCCACCGTTTTTGCCCTGGTCCTCCAAGTCTGTAAGGAGAGCTTGCAGGGAACAAAAGCTGCTGAGATCAAACGCGAGGAGCTTGCTTAGTCCGGACCAACAAGGGCGGGGCAATTCAGCCACCAGCAAAGACATTTGGAAACCACAGCAACAGGCCCCTCCCCCAGAAGATCACCACGAACAGCCAGCAAGCCAAGACCAAGTTCACCGATCAAGGAGAACGGGAGAACTCCACCGCTAGCAGAATACTGCAAATAGAATTCATGGCTTTTTTTTACCATGATTCATTAGTTCATCAAAGTTAATTTTTGTTCACTGTTTTTTTTTCTTTTTCCCTTTTTCAACCAACATCTTATCAATCTCTTTTTTTAAAAAAAACAACATTTTATTTTTCAGTTTTAGAGTCATATTTTATCCCTTCATAGTAGTTACCCTTATTTTTGGCATATATATATAAGTTGTTCTCTCTTTAAAATTTTGAGATACAGTTTCTTCTAACAGATAAAAATATACCATAAATCACTAGTGTATGGTTCTGTTCTAGTCTCCTGCCTGATCACATTCTCTCCCTTTTTTTTTTTTTAAAATCTTCATTCTTTTTTCAAACAACTTCTTATCTTATCAAGTCCTTTTATAAAATCTTTTATAATTTTCATCTTTACAGTCATCTTCCATCCCTTCATTGTATCAACCCTTATTTGGTACATATATAAGTCTTTCTTCCTTTAAAATTTTAGGAGGCACTTTTTTCTAACAGACCAAAATACGCCCAAAATCTAGTGTGTGGCACTGATCTATGCACTAGCCTGATCATATTTGATCACATTCTGCTTTTTTTGTATCGTTCTGTTTTTGTTTTTATCTTTTTTTTTCTCTTCTTTTTTCTTCTCTTTCTTTTTTTTCTTTCTTTCCCTTTCTTTTCCCCTGGTTTCAGGTCTTTTCTGATTTGTATACAGTATAATTGTTGGGGATGTTGTAAACCTGTTAGCATTTTATTCTCTCATTCATCTGTTCTCCTCTGGACAAATGACAAGACGAAAAAAATCACCTCAGCAAAAAGAACAAGAGGTAGTACCGTCAGCCAGGGACCTACTCAATATGGACATTAGTACGATGTTGGACCTAGAGTTCAGAATCATGACTTTAAAGATACTAACTGGGCTTGAAAAAAGCATGGAAGTTATTAGAGAAACCATTTCTGGAGAAATAAAAGAACTAAAATCTAACCAAGTCAAAATCAAAAAGGCTATTGATGAGGTGCAATCAAAAATGGGGGCACTAACTGCTAGGATAAATGAGGCAGAAGAGAGAATCAGTGATATAGAAGACCAAATGATGGAAAATAAAGAGGCTGAGAAAAAGAGGGAGAAACAACTACAGGATCACGAGGGCAGAATTCGAGAGATAAGTGATACGATAAGACGAAACAACATTAGAATAATTGGGATCCCAGAAGAAGAAAAAAGAGAGAGAGGGGCAGAAGGTATATTGGAGCGAATAATAGCAGAGAACTTCCCTAATGTGAGGAAGGAAACAGGCATCAAAATCCAGGAGGCACAGAGAAACCCTCTCAAAATCAATAATAATAGGTCAACACACCGACATCTAATAGTAAAACTTACGAGTCTCAGAGACAAAGAGAAAATCCTGAAAGCAGCTCGGGAGAAGAGATATGTAACCTACAATGGTAGAAACATTAGACTGGCAACAGACCTATCCACAGAGACCTGGCAGGCCAGAAAGGACTGGCATGATATCTTCAGAGCACTAAACGAGAAAAATATGCAGCCAAGAATACTATATCCAGCTAGGCTGTCACTGAAAATAGAAGGAGAGATAAAAAGCTTCCAGAACAAACAAAAACTGAAGGAATTTGCAAACACGAAACCAGCCCTCCAAGAAATATTGAAAGGGGTCCTCTAAGCAAAGAGAGAGCCTAAAAGCAGCAAAGAGCAGAAACGAACACAGACAACATACAGTAACAGTCACCTTACAGGCAATACAATGGCACTAAATTCATACCTTTCAATAGTGACCCTGAATGTAAATGGGCTAAATGCCACAATCAAAAGACACAGGCTATCAGATTGGATTAAAAAACAAGACCCATCAATATGCTGTCTGCAAGAGACTCATTTTAGACCCAAGGACACCCCCAGATTGAAAGTGAGGGGGTGGAAAACCATTTACCATGCTAATGGACACCAAAAGAAAGCTGGGGTGGCAATCCTTATATCAGACAAACTAGATTTTAAAACAAAGACTGTAAGAAGAGATGAGGAAGGACACTATATCCTACTTAAAGGGTCTATCCAACAAGATTATCTAACAATTGTAAATATCTATGCCCCGAACATGGGAGCAGCCAATTCTATAAGGCAATTAATAACAAAAGCAAGGAAACACATGGACAACAATACAATAATAGTGGGGGACTTTAACACCCCCTGACTGAAATGGACATATCATCTAAGCAAAAGATCAACAAGGAAATAAAGACTTCAAATGACACACTGGACCAAATGGACTTCACAGACATATTCAGAACATTCCATCCCAAAGCAACAGAAGACACATTCTTCTCTAGTGCCCATGGAACATTCTCCAGAATTGATCACATCCTAGGTCACAAATCAGGTCTCAACCGGTACCAAAAGATTGGGATCATTCCCTGCATATTTTCAGACCACAATGCTTTGAAACTAGAACTCAATCACAAGAGGAAAGTTGGAAAGAACTCAAATACATGGAGGCCAAAGAGCATCCTATTAAAGAATGAATGGGTCAACCAGGAAATTAAAGAAGAATTAAAAAAATTCATGGAAACCAATGAAAATGAAAACACAACTGTCCAAAATCTTTGGGATACAGCAAAGGCAGTCCTGAGAGGAAAGTATATAGCAATACAAGCCTTTCTCAAGAAACAAGAAAGGTCTCAAATACACAACCTAACCCTACATCTAAAGGAGCTGGAGAAAGAATAGCAAATAAAGCCTAAACCCAGCAGGAGAAGAAAAATAATAAAGATCAGAGCAGAAATCAATGAACTAGAAACCAAAAGAACAGTAGAACAGATCAACGAAATTAGGAGGTGGTTCTTTGAAAGAATTAACAAGATTGATAAACCCCTGGCCAGACTGATCAAAAAGAAAAGAGAAATGACCCAAATCAACAAAATCATGAATGAAAGAGGAGAGATCAAAACCAACACCAAAGAAAGACAAACAATTATAAGAACATATTATGAGCAACTCTATGTCAGGAAATTAGATAACCTGGAAGAAATGGGTGCATTCCTAGAGATGTATCAACTACCAAAACTGAAACAGGAAGAAATAGAAAACCTGAACAGACCTATAACCACTAAGGAAATTGAAGCACTCATCAAAAATCTCCCAAGAAACAAAAGCCCAGGGCCAGATGGCTTCCCAGGGGAATTCTATCAGACATTTCAAGAAGAATTAATACCTATTCTCCTGAAACTGTTCCAAAAAATAGAAATGGAAGGAAAACTTCCAAACTCATTTTATGAGGCCACCATTACCTTGATCCCAAAACCAAACAAAGACTCCATCAAAAAGGAGAATTACAGACCAATAACCTTGATGAACATGGATGCAGAAATTCTCACCAAAATACTAGCCAGTAGGATCCAACAGTACATTAAAAGGATTATTCACCACGACCAAGTGGGATTTATCCCTGGGCTGCAAGGCTGGCTCAACATCTGCAAATCAATCAACGTGATACAATACATTAACATAAGAAAGAACAAGAATCATATGATCCTCTCAATAGATGCAGAAAAAGCATTTGACAAAGTACAGCATCCTTTCTTGATCAAAACTTTTCAGAGTATAGGGATAGAGGGTACATACCTCAATATCATAAAAGCCATCTATGAAAAACCTACAGTGAATATCATTCTCAATGGGGAAAAGCTGAAAGCTTTTCCCCTAAGGTCAGGAACGCGGCAGGGATGTCCTCTCTCACCACTGCTATTCAACATAGTATTAGAAGTCCTAGCCACAGCAATGAGACAACAAAAAGAAATCAAAGGCATCCAAATCGGCAAAGAGGAAGTCAAACTCTCACTCTTTGCAGATGATATGATACTGTATGTGGAAAACCCAAAAGACTCCACCCCAAAACTGCTAGAACTCATACAAGAATTCAGTCAAGTAGCAGGCTATAAAATCAATGCACAGAAATCAGTGGCATTCCTATACACCAACAACAAGACAGAAGAGAGACAAATCAAGGAGTCGAACCCATTCACAATTGCACCCAAAACCATAAGATACCTAGGAATAAATTTAACCAAAGAGGCAAAGGATCTGTACTCAGAAAACTATAAAATAATCAGGAAAGAAATTGAAGAAGACACAAAGAAATGGAAAAACGTTCCATGCTCATGGATTGGGAGGACCAACATTGTGAAGATGTCAATGCTACCTAGCGCAATCTACACATTCAATGCAATCCCCATCAAAATACCATCCACTTTTTTCAAAGAAATGGAACAAATAATCCTAAAATTTGTATGGAACCAGAAGAGACCCCGAATAGCCAGAGGAATATTGAAAAAGAAAAGCAAAGCTGGCGGTATCCCAATTCCGGACTTCCAGCTCTATTACAAAGCTGTCATCATCAAGACAGTTTGATACTGGCACAAAAACAGACACATAGATCAATGGAACAGAATAGAGAGCCCAGAAATGGACCCTCAAATCTATGGTCAACTTATCTTTGACAAAGCAGGAAAGAATGTCCAATGGCAAAAAGACAGTGTCTTCAACAAATGGTATTGGGAAAATTGGACAGCCACATGCAGAAGAATGAAACTGGACCATTTCCTTACACCACACACAAAAATAGACTCCAAATGGTTGAAAGACCTAAACGTGAGACAGGAGCCCATCAAAATCCTAAAGGAGAACACAGGTAGCAACCTCTTCACCTCAGCTACAGCAACTTCTTCCTAGAAACATCGCCAAAGGCACGGGAAGCCCGGGCAAAAATGAACTATTGGGATTTCATCAAGATAAAAAGCTTTTGCACAGCAAAAGAAACAGTCCACAAAACCAAAAGACAACCGACAGAATGGGAGAAAATATTTGCAAACGACATATCAGATAAAGGGCTAGTATCCAAAATCTATAAAGAACTTATCAAACTCAACACCCAAAGAACAAATAATCCAATCAAGAAATGGGCAGAAGACATGAACAGACATTTCTCCAAAGAAGACATCCAAATGGCCAACAGGCACATGAAAAAGTGCTCAACATCACTCGGCATCAGGGAAATCCAAATCAAAACCTCAATGAGATACCACCTCACACCCGTCAGAATGGCTAAAATTAACAAGTCAGGGAACAACAGATGTTGGCGGGGATGTGGAGAAAGGGGAACCCTTCTACACTGTTGGTGGGAATGCAAGCTGGTGCAACCACTCTGGAAAACAGTATGGAGGTTCCTCAAACAGTTGAAATTAGAGCTACCGTTCGATCCAGCAATTGCACTACTGGGTATTTACCCCAAAGATACAAATGTAGGGACCCGAAGGGGTACGTGTACCCCAATGTTTATAGCAGCAATGTCCACAATAGCCAAAGTGTGGAAAGAGCCAAGATGCCCATCGACAGATGAATGGATAAAGAAGAAGTGGTATATATACACAATGGAATATTATGCAGCCATCAAAAGGAATGAGATCTTGCCATTTGCAACGACGTGGATGGAACTGGAGGTGTTATGCTTAGTGAAATAAGTCAATCAGAGAAAGACATGTATCATATGACCTCACTGATATGAGGAATTCTTAATCTCAGGAATAAACTGAGGGTTGCGGGAGTGGTCGGGGGTGGGAGGGATGGGGTGGCTGGGTGATAGACATTGGGGAGTGTATGTGCTACGGTGAGCGCTGTGAATTGTGCAAGACTGTTGAATCACAGATCTGTACTTCTGAAACAAATAACGCAACATATTTTAAGAAAAAAGAAAAAGAAGAAGATAGCAGGAGAGGAAGAATGAAGGGGTGTAAGTCAAAGGGGGAGACGAACCAGGAGACATGATGGACTCTGAAAAATAAACTGAGGGTTCTAGAGGGGAGGAGGGTAGGGGGATGGGTTAGCCTGGTGATGGTTATTAAAGAGGGCATATTCTGCATGGAGCACTGGGTGTTATGAACAAACAATGAATCATGGAACACTACACCAAAACAAATGATGTAATATATGGTGATTAACATAACAATAAAAAATTAAAAAAAAAAGAGTGGGACACTTAAGTGACTGAGCCACCCAGGCGCCCCTGAAATTCAGATTTCAATGCCCACGAATACAATTTTATTGGAACCCAGCCACACCCATCTGCTGGCACATTGTCTCTGCCTGGTTTCAGGCTTCAAATACAGAGTTGATATTTGCAGGGGAGACTCTCACATCTGTACAGTTTGTCAACCCGTGTGCTAAAGCAGTGGCCAGTGTGACCAAGGGCAGGGACAATGTGAAGTAGTGAGTGGAAAACTTAAATAAATGAGGACACTGGTTAAAAAAAAAAAAAAAAAAAAACGCTATCAATGAAATCCAATCTAATCTAGATAATCTAACAGCTAGGGTAATTGAGGCAGAAGAACAAATTAGTGACCTAGAAGACCAATTAATAGATAAAAAGGGAAAAGAGTAGGCCAGGGAAAAACCAACTCAGAAATCATGAAAATAGAATCAAAGAAATAAGTGACACCATGAAACGTTCCAATGCCAGAATAATTGGAATTCCGGAGGGGGTGGAGAGAGAGGACTAGAAGATATATTTCAGCAAATTGTAGCTGAGAACTTCCCTAATCTGGAGAATGAAATATACATTCGTGTCCTAGAGGCACAGAGGACCCCTCCCAAGATCAAGGAAAACAGGCCAACACCACAGCATATAATAGTAAAACTCGCAAATCTTAGAACCAAGGAAACCATCTCAAGGGCAGTTAGGGGGAAGCGATTCCTTACATACAGAGGGAGGAACATCAGAATAATATCAGACCTATCCACAGAGACCTGGCAAGCCAGAAAGAGCTGGCAAGACATATTCAGGGTACTAAACGAGAATAACGTGCAGCCAAGAATACTTTATCCGGCAAGGCTGTCATTAAGAATGGATAGAGAGATGCAGAGCTTCAAAGACTAGCAGAAACTGAAAGAATATGTGACCACTAAGCTGGTCCTGCAAGAAATATTAAGGGGAGTTCTATAAAAGGAGAAAGACTCCCAAGAGTGATATACAACAGAAATTTACAGGGACAATCTATAAAAACAACGTCTTCACAGGCAACATGACAACAATTTATATTGTTCCATAATCACTCTCAAATTGAATGGCCTAAATGCTCCCATATAATGGCAGAGGGTTGCAGATTGGATAAATAGACAGGACCCATCTATATGCTGTCTACAAGAGACTCATTCTGAACCTAAAGATACATCCAGACTGAAAGTGAAGGGATGGAGATCCATCTTCCATGCCAATGGACCTCAAAAGAAAGCTGGGGTAGCAATTCTTATAGCAGACAAATTAGATTTTAAACTAAAGACTGACACAGTATTTAGACTTTTAGAGACACAGAAGGACACTATATCATTCTTAAAGGGTCTATCCAACAAGAAGGTCTGACCATTGTAAATATCTACTCCCCCCGCAACATGGGAGCAGCCATCTACATAAGCCAACTGTAAAACCAAAATAAAGAGTCATATTGAAAACAATACATTAATTGTAGGAGACCTCAATACTCCACTCTCAGCAATAGACAGATCATCTAAGCAGAAAATCAACAAAGAAACAAGACCTTTGAATGACACACTAAACCAGGTGGACCTCATAGATATATACAGAACATTGCACCCTAAAACAACAGAGTACTCATACTTCTCAAGTGCACATAGAACTTTCTCCAGAATAGACCTCATACTGGGTCAAAAATCAGGTCTCAACCGATACCAAAAGATTGAGATTATTCCTTGCATATTCTTAGACCATAATGCTTTAAAACTGGAACTCGATCACAAGAAAAATTTTAGAAGAAATTCAAATACTTGGAAGCTAAAGTCCACTCTGCTCAAGAATGTTTGGGTCAACAAGGAAATCAAAGAACTTCAACATTTCATGGAAACCAATGAGAATGAAAACACATCAGTACAAAACCTATAGGATACACTGCAAAGGCGGTCCTAAGGGAGAAATACATCGCCATCCAAGCCTCACTCAAGAAAATAGAAAAATCCCAAATTCACCAAGTAACTTTACACCTTAAAGAACTAGAGAAAAAGCAACAAACAATGCCTAAGCCACGCACTAGAAGAGAAATAATTAAGATTAGAGCAGAGATCAATGAATTAGAAACCAGAAACACAGTAGATTAGATCAATGAAACTAGAAGCTGGTTCTTTGAAAGAATTAGTAAGATTGATAAACCACTGGCCAGACTTATCCAAAAGAAAAGAGAAAGGACCCAAATTAATAAAATTATGAGTGAAGGAGGAGAGATCACGACTAACACCAAGGAAATAGAAACAATTATTAGAAATTATTATCAACAACCAAATGCCAATAAGCTGAGCAACCTGGATGAAATGGATGCTTTGCTGGAAACCTATAAACTCCCAAGACTGAAACAGGAAGAAATTGACAACCTGAATAGGCCAATAACCAGTAAGAGATTGAAACAGTGATCAAAAACCTCCCAAAAAACAAGAGTCCAGAGCCTGAGGGATTCCCCAGGGAATTCTACCAAACATTCAAAGAAGAAATAATACCTATTCTCCTGAAGCTGTTTCAAAAAATAGAAATAGAAGGAAAGCTTCCAGACTCATTCTATGAGGCCAGCATTACCTTAATCCCCAAACCAGGCAAAGACCCCACCAAAAAGGAGAATTTCAGACTGATATCCCTGATGGATATGGATTCCAAAATCCTCAACAAAATCCTAGCTGATAGGATCCAACAATACATTAAAAGGATTATCCCATGACCAAGTGGGATTTTTCCCCGGGAGGCAAGGGTGGTTCAACAACTGCAAAGCAATCAATGTGAAAGAACACATTAATAAGAGGAGAGAGAAGAACCATATGGTCCTCTCAATTGATGCAGAAAAACATTTGACAAAATACAGCATCCTTTCCTGATTAAAACTCTTTAGAGTACAGGGATAGAGGAGACATTCCTCAAGTTCATAAAATCCTTCTATGAAACACCCACAGAGAATAGCATCCTCAATGGGGAAAAGCTGAGAGCCTTTCCCTTAAGATCAGGAACATGACAAGGATGCCTACTCTCGCCACTATTGTTCAACATAGTACTAGAAGTCCTAGCAACAGAAATCAGACAACAAACAGAAATAAAATGTATTCAAATTGGCAAAGAAGAAGTTAAACTCTCTCTCTTCACAGATGACATGATACTTTATGTAGAAAATCCAAAAGACTCCACCCCCAAATTACTAGAACTCATACAGCAATTCAGTAATGTGTCAGGATGCAAAATCCATGCACAGAAATCAGTTGCTTTCTTATACACTAATGATGCATCTGTAGAAAGAGAAATTAGAGAAACGATTCCATTTACAATAGCACCAAAAACCATAAGATAACTCAGAATAAACCTAGCCAAAGAGATAAAGGATCTATACTCTAAGGAACTACAGAACACTCATGAAAGAAATTGAAGAAGACACAAAAAGATGGGAAAACATTCCATGCTCATGGATCAGAAGAATAAACATTGTTAAAATGTCTATGCTACCCAGAGCAATCTATACCTTCAATGCCATCCCGATCAAAATTCCAATGACATTTTTCAAAATGCTTGAACAAACAATCCTAAAATTTGTATGGAATCAGAAAAGACCCCGAATCGCCAAGGAAATGTTGAAAAAGAAAAACAAAGCTGGGGGCATCACGTTGCCTGATTTTAAGCTATATTACAAAGCAGTGATCACCAAGACAGCATGGTACTGGCACAAAAACAGACATATAGACCAATGGAACAGAATAGAGAGCCCAGATATGGACCCTCAACTCTATGGTCAAATACTCTTCGACAAAGCAGGAAAAAATATGCAATGGAAAAAAGACAGTCTCTTCAGTAAATGGTGCTGGGAAAATTGGACAGCCACATCCAGAAGACTGAAATTCAAACATTCTCTAACACCATACACAAAGATAAACTCAAGATGGATGAAAGACCTCAATGTGAGACAGGAATCCATCAAAATCCTAGAGGAGAACATAGGCAGTAACCTCTTCGACATCAGTCACAGCAACTTCTTTCAAGATACATTTCCAAAAGCTAGTGAAAAAAAATAAAAATGAACTTTTGGGACTTCATCAAGATAAAAAGCTTCTGCACAGCAAAGGAAACAGTCAAGAAAACAAAGAGGCAACCCTCAGAATGGGAGAAGATATTTGCAAATGATACTACAGACAAAGCAATGATTTCTAAGATCTATAAAGAACCTCTCCAATTCAACCCCCAAAAAACCCTCAAGTTATAAAATGGGCAGAAGACATGAACAGACACTTCTCCAAAAAAGACATACAAATGGTTAACAGACACATGAAAAAATATTCATCATCATTAGCCATCAGGGAAATTCAAATCAAAACCATACTGAGATACCACCTTACACCAGTTAGAATGGCAAAAATTGACAAGGCAAGAAACAACAAATGTTGGAGAGGTTGTGGAGAAAGGGGATCCCTCTTACAGTGTTGGTGGGAATGCAAGCTGGTGCAGCCACTTTGGAAAACAGTGTGGAGATTCTTCCGAAATTTAAAAATAGAGCTACGCTATGACCCAGCAATTGCACTCCTGGGTATTTACCCCCAAAGACACAGATGTAGTGAAAAGAAGGGCCATATGCACCCCAATGTTCATAACAGCAATGTCCACAATAGCCAAATTGTGGAAAGAGCCGAGATGCCTTTCAACAGATGAATGGATAAAGAAGATGTGGTCCATATATACAATGGAATATTACTCAGCCATCACAAAGGATGAATACCCAACTTCTACATCAGCATGGATGGGACTGGAAGAGATTATGCCAAGTGAAATAAGTCAAGCAGAGAAAGTCAATTATCATATGGTTTCACTTATTTGTGGAACATCAGGAATAGCATGGAGGACATTGGGAGAAGGAAGGGAAAAATGAAGGGGGGGCATTGGAGGGAGAGATGAACCATGAGAGACTATGCATTCTGAGAAACAATCTGAGGGTTCTATAGGGGAGGGGGTGGGGGATGCGTTAGCCTGGTGATGGGTATTAAAGAGGGCACATACTGAATGGAGCACTGGGTGTTATACGCAAACAATGAATCATGGATCACTACATCAAAAACTAATAATGTTGTGTATGGTGACTAACATAACATAATAAAATTAAATTTAAAAAAAAAGAAATATTAATTCTTAGAGCACCTGGCTGGCTCAATCTGGTGGAGCATGCAACTCTTAATCTCAGGGTTGTGGGTTCAAGCCCCACATTGGGTGTGGTGATTACTTAACATTAGAAATGTAAATTTTGGGGCCCAACCTCAGAACTACTGATTCAGTATCTCTTGTGGGTGGGGCACAGCAATTTGTTTTAACAAGCCCAAAGTAGATTCTGATACCCTTAAAGCTTGGGAAATATATATTATAGACCTATATTTTATATAGATATGTATTTGCTAAAAATATAGTAAAGATGGCTGGAAGAAATCAAAGAAATTTCCTGACAGTGGCTGCCTTTGGAGTTGGCTCAAATATCTGTAATGTCATGTCCATAACTATAAAAATAAATCTGCAGCAAGAAGGATAAAATATTAATATTTGTTCATTCTTAGTGGAGGGTATGAGGGTCTTTGTTAAATTATTCTGCATCCTTCTGAATTTTTTGAACTTCTCAAAATGAAAAAGGAGCTACAGAGAACATGGTGTAAATGGTTACTGAATAGTACAGGAATTTCTTGCATTGACCAAAAACATCTTAGTTCTTTCTCAAGTCTTCAAGTTAAATTAAGAATATCTCAAGATTGCCAGACAAGCTCCTTAAAAACAAAAGAACAGAATCCATCATTTTGTAATCATTAACAATTGTTAAATTTACTGAATCAAACTTTTCATGATTTTGCAGCTCAAAACAATGTAGAGAAATAAATCAGAAAGCAGAGTGGATATTAAGTTGTAACTGGCATCTATAACCTCTGTTTTAGCTCTTTAATTTGAAAGGAATATTGATATCATTGATGTTGGAAAGTTAAAAAGTTGCAATTAGAAAATATACTTATTTGAAACAAAACTTGTTACTTGTAATCATTTATGTATTGGGATTGTGTAAGATTACATATAAATAAGGCATCTCATTGTTTTACAATCTTCCTCCTAGCAGGGCCACCCTTCCACCCCCACATATAGACACAGTGTACTCAGTACCTCCAGATTTCCCAGCTACTCTTACCTGGGAATTTTCAAATCTCACAATTCAGATCTTAGGATGTCTCCCTTAATGTGATCTTCTGCTACATGATGTTTCTGAAAAAAAAAAGAAAAGCTACTTCCTTTCACTTAGAATATATTTGCCCAAATAACTAAGCTTAGGATGAAACCTACTTGACTCATCAGTACTGAAGGCTAAGCCCATTCAGTCAGGTTACTCTTGGTTCTCTTTCATTCAACCATGACTGTCTCTGCATAGCACAAAAGAAGAATAAAAACAGCTCTTGACCACAAAGGCTTAAATTTCAGTTAAGGTTATAAGAAGTATCCATTTGCAGCATTGTGCAAAAAAACAAAACCATAAAATAGCATTTTACATGGCAACCATAAAGTGCTAAATCATTTGGGAGGACACTGAACAGAGAAGGAATTTTAAGAGAAGTCAGGCTATGGTGGAAGGTACTTGCAGGAAGGTTTTGTGAAAGAAATGAGGCTTAAAAGTTAGACAGCATTGAAAAAAACTGGGCAATAGAAATTGTGTGGAAAGCAGGAGAACAGCATGGCCAAGGGATGAAGGCTGTAAGGTCAGCAGGGGCCAATAAATAGTAAAGATCGTTAAGGTGTGTGAGAGAAAGTGGACTATAGTTATGGAGCTCTGAGAAATTTAAGAAGTGCACAGACTTGATATACAGAACATCCTGTGTTCCCTGAATAATAAAGTCTTCATTTGTAAATGTACTTAACTCACATCACAAACCATCTGGGAAATCATGCAGAAAAATAAGATCCTTCCCTACTTATTATCATCATCATGAACTAGTATTAATATTTTATTGCCTGTCTTTTATTTCAAAATATCTGTTTCCTTCTCATTTTTTTAAACATATAAAAATAATGTATCCTTATTCTAGGACATTCTCAAAAATGGCCAAAAAATGTGAGACATATCAGTTAATATTTATGAAGCACCAGCCTTTACTTTTTTAGTTCATGTGAGCCTTATTATCTTATTACCTCATTATCTGTGACTTACAAAGGGATAAATGTAGCACAGAGATGTTAAGTAACTAGTCTAAGATCACGCAGCACATAGGGCTGTCACAACTTGATCCCATGAATTACAGTGTCAGAGTCCACATGCTTAACCACTCCACTGGGTTCTACTGCCTATCTCTCTTCCAAAAACATGAGTTTGATTTCTGCATTAGAGTCCATGATATGTACATAACACAAATCTTTAAATATGCCCTAATTATAAGATATTGTGTCTGTCTGAAATATTTTCCTCTTGTAAATAATGCAACATTGAATAATTTTATACATAAGTCTTTATAGGACTGTTCAATGATCTCCCCAAGATGCATTCATATAAGTAGAACTGCTAAGACAGACAGGAAAAATTTGAGGCTTTTGTGTTGCTAAAATATTTCCAGAAATACCCATCTATGATAATGGTACCACTCCCAATATGTAAGCAAGGAGAGACTTCTTTATATCTCTTTTCACTCTCAGAACCATGTTTTTAGTTAAACTTTTTAATTTTGAGATAGTTCAGATCCACCTGCAGTTACAAGAAATAATACATTTTACCCAATTTACCCCGATGGTAACATCTTGCAGAACTTTAACACAATGTCACAACCAGGACCTTACACTGATAGAGTCAAGGTACAGAATGCTTCCATTAACAGAAGATTCCTTATGTTGCCCTTTTATAGACACACATACTTTCACCCTGTCCCCACCACCTCCTTCTTTCTACACACCCACTAACCAGTTTTCCATTTCTATAACTTTGTCATTTCAAGAATGTTACATAAATGGAATCATACAGTATATAACCTTTTTAGACTTGCCTCTCTTCAATAAACATAATTCTTTGGAGGCATCCAGTTTTTTTTTGTATTTATCAATAGTTTATTCCTTTGTATTTTGCTGGTAATAATCCATGGTAAAAATGTAGTGTGGTTTGTTTAACCATCCACTCCCCGAAGGACATCTGCGTTGCCTCCAGTTTGGGGCTATCATGAATAAAACTACTAAAAACATTTGTGTTCAGGTTTTTGTGTAAACATACATTTTCATTTCTCTGGGATAAATGCCCCCAAGAGAGCAATTTCTCGGTCAATACAGTTGTTATATATTTACTTTTATGAGCACCTGCTAAACAGTTATCCAGAGTGGCTGTACCATTCTGCATGCTCATCAACAATGTATGAGTGATCCAGTTTCTCTTCATCCTCACCAGCATTTTTTTTGACTTTTTTATTTTAGCCATTCTTTTAGGTGTGTTTCCTCAGGTGATTTTAGTAAATCATGTTGTTCTTAAAAGATTTTATTGATTTATTTTAGAGAGAGAGTATGTGCTCACACATGCACACAATGGGGGGAGAGGCTGAGGGGGAGAGAGATGCACAAGCAGACTCCACAGTGAATGTGGAGCCCAATGCAGGCTCCATCTCACCACCCTGAGATCATGCCCAAAGCGGAAACCAAGAGTCAGAAGCTTCATCCACTGAGCCACCCATGTGCCCCTAAATCATGTTATTTTTAATCTTTACAAATTTAATGCAAATATGTGATTTCTCACTGTAATTTGGAGATTTTTTCCATCTTCTCAAATTTTTCAACCATTATTGTTTTTTTCTATAAATTATATAGTACATGTGCTTCTTAAATTTATTTCATGCATTTGTATACTAATGATATTAACCCTTCATCTTTAAATCCTTTTCTTTTCCTGATTTCACTGAAATTACCTGAGCAAGTAAATGCTCTAGTTTTCTTTTCTTTTTTTTTTTTTAAGATTTTATTTATTTATTTGAGAGAGAAAACACAAGCCAGGGGGAGGCAGAGAGAGAAGCAGACTCCCTGCTAAGCAGGGAGCCTAATGTGGGACTCCATCCCAGGACCTTGAGATCATGACCTCAATGGAGGGCAGACATTTAACTGACTGAGCCATTCAGGCGCCCCATGCTTTAGTGTTCTTATAAAATTTATTTCCAAGCCTTGATTGACCACTATACTCCAACAGATGCTTCCCAAGTTCACTTTAATTCTCTGTCAGGTCAGTTGGTTAAATTGAACTGAACTGAAGGCTTTTACAAATTCTGAATAAAATCTTCCCTGAATATTATATATAAATTTAATCTATTTTTATTAGTACTATGTTTGGTGTATTACTCACCTATATTACCACATTATTTGCTACCAATGGGTTATCAGTTCTCTCTGAAGCCATTTTCTTTTCTTCCTGGTTAGTATTTTATAGTCCTCAGCCTATTTCAGGGTCTTGGAATGCAAGTGTCATACTTGGAAATGCAGCCATTTAAATCCACAAAATGTACATAGATTTCTGAAGAAAGTAGGGATTATACATAAAGGACCAACAGAGTTTGAGAACTATGTACCTGTGCATGTCCATTCTGGCTCAGCCATGGACTTCTCTGTGACCTCAGAGAAGACCTTCTCTGTGTCTTATCCATTTCTTTTATTTTTGAGATTTATTTATTTGTTTGTTTGTTTGTTTTTTGGGGCAGGGAGGAGCAGAGGGAGAGGGACAAGCAGACGCCACACTGAGTATGGAGCCCAACACAGGGCTGGATCCCATGACCCTGAGATCATGACCTGAACCAAAATCAAGAGTTGGGTGCTTAACTGACTGAGCCACCCAGATGCCCCTCAATTTCTTCTTCTGTATTCAGGGATCAAATCATTTTCTGCCCCCTTGGTCTGATCCAAGAAAATTCACTGATGAGATAAAGACAGCGGAAAGGTCAAGACAAAAGATGGCCTTCAGTCAGGAAGAGAGTCAATATAATTATCCACCCACGAAATGTTGCAGTATCAGATGGGAGGGGGCAGATGATGTCTGAAGCAGAACGCACAGCAGGGTTGCTGTTGCAGGCTGCTCACCCAAGAACCGAGGTGCACATTCACAGCCAGTTACAATAACTCAAAACACCTCGAAGGTCAGCCTCAGAAAGTCTTAACAAAGCCTGAGATTTTTCTTAAGAGTTGCTGTCCACATTCACAGCTTGCTCTCTAGATGAAACCGGATGAAAGAACGCCCGGCAACTTACAAAGGTGAAGCCATCTGAGGTAGGACTGTGGGCTGAATCTACCGTTTGGAGTCGAAGAAAGGCGAAGTTTGTCAGAAAAGATCCCAATTCCCTCAGGAAGAAGCAAACACTTCCAGCAGGGTGAGATTCAAAGAAACATCCATTTCTCTGAAACACATTTACCTATGGAAGGCAAGAATTTACTCATGAAAGGCAAATCCTTTTTTTCTCAGCTAGAGGAAGCCACCTTCCAGAGTATTCTAAGCAAGGCCAGAATCCTCACACCTCCACATTCCTGACATTTTGAGGTTCATTTACGCCAGAGGTTGGCAAACGAAGGGCCACAAGCCAAGAGCAGCCTGCCACCATGTTTTTGTACAGCCTCTGAACTGAGACTGATTTTCACATTTTTAAATGGTAGGAAAAAACAAATCAAATGATGAACAATATTCCATGAAACATGAAAACTGTATGAAATTCAAATTTCAGTGTCCATCAGTAATGATTTTTTTTTAGAATGCAGGCATGCTTATTCATTTATGTATTGTCTGTGGCTGCTCCGGGGTTACAACAACAGAGTAAGTTGTGACAGAGATCATTTGGCCCAAAAGCCTAAAATACTCACTACCTGACCCTTTACAGGAAAAAAAAAAAATGGCTGACCCCTGATCTAGGCCATCCTCCCACACAATCTTTTTATAGACCTAGGAAACCATCATCTTGCTTTGTGCTTCACGCCTGTCATGGCAGGGAGTTCATCACTTCACAAGCAGGCCTATAACTTTGACAGCAACGATCATCAAAATTATCATTATTTTGAACTCAAATCTCCAACCCCCCGGGCCTAATTATGCTCTATTAAAATGACCTAGAATAAGTCTACTCCCTTCATGCATGAAAGCAAAATGAAATGAGAAGAAAATTCTTTTGTTACCACTACACGCATGAGGTGTTGTCTGCTGCTTGCCATGAGGAGTAAAGGCATGTAAGAGCTGGTTACCTCACAGACTCACTCAGTCCCCCACCAAGCATGCTGTGGGCCTTGGCTTCTTGCAGGGGTCAAAGCTATGGTTCTGGAGGGGTTACAGGCACTGATTTTGGCAATATCAGGGGGCCTCTGTGGAGCAGGCTGGCTGGCATGCCAGCCCCCCAGTTCTCTCAATGGCACAGCTGAGGTAACCGAATTCTGGTCATTTAGCCTTCTATCCCCAGCATTTTCACTCCTCGGCCTATAAACTTGTCTAAAAGAAGCAAGGAAAAGTATTTTAAGTTATAAGGGAGGGGTGCCTGGGTGGTTCAGCCGACTGAGTGCCCGACTCTTGGTTTCGGCTCAAGTCCTGATCTCATGGGTCCTGGGATCAAGCCCCCTGTCGGGCTACATGCTCATCAGGGAGTCGGCTTGGATATTCTCTCTCCCCTCTCTCCCTCTCCCTCTGCCCCTCCCCCCACTCACATGCATGCATGCACTTTCTCTCTTTCAAATAAATAAATCTTTTTAAAAAAAGTTATAAGGTAGGGCGCCTGGGTGGCTCAGTTGGTTAAGCGACTGCCTTCGGCTCAGGTCATGATCCTGGAGTCCCAGGATCGAGTCCCGCATCGGGCTCCCTGCTCAGCAGGGAGTCTGCTTCTCCCTCTGACCCTCTTCCTTCTCGTGCTTTCTATCTCTCATTCTCTCTCTCAAATACATAAATAAAATCTTTAAAAAAAAATTTAAAAAAAAAAAGTTATAAGGTAATCTCGGGTATCATCTTACTCACTTCTGATTGAAGAGAGTTCTGTGGGCCAGCAATGTCAGTATCACCTGAGACCTTGATAAAGTTGTAGGATCTCAGGCTCACCCAGATCTTCTGCATTAGAATCTGCATTTCCACAGGATCTCTAGGTGATTCATAATGCATGGAAAAGTTGGAAAACTATAGAGTTAATCCATAGCCATTCTGTAAATTGGGAGCCTGAAGTTTAAATCTAGTGCCTCAAATCCTGGTTCTGATTTCACTTTTCTAGCCAGCATCTACAAACATCCAGAAGTCATGATCATACCTTTCAGCATAAAGCAACCCAAAAGGCTGTTTCATCCTGATTTTCTCTTTTTATTCAAAACCAGCACCCCTGGAAATCAAACCCTAGTCCACAACCAGCTGTCTCTGAGCTTAATCTCTTCATGCTTAACACTAGGAAGCCACTCAGTTAAAATATATACACATAAATTCTTAAATAAATATCTGTCTTTCAATATCCTTCAATGGGTGGATGGTTAAATATCGTGGTACATCCATACTAACCATACCACTCAATAATAAAAAGGCACAAATTATTAATACACAGAAGAAAACCTGGATAAACCTCAAGTAAATTATGCTGAATGAAAACAGCCAATCTCAAAAGGATATATACTTCATGATTCCATTTATGTAACATTCTTGAAATAACATAATTAGAGCAATGGAGAGCAGGTTAGTGGTTGATAGGGATTGGGTATAGGGGAGAAGATGGGTATGGCTATAAAAGGATAAGTAAGAGGTGCCTGGGTGGCCCAAATGGTTGAGCATCTGACTCTTGGTTTTAGCTCAGGTTGTGATCTCAGGGTCATGGGATCAAATCCTGTGTTAGGCTCCGTGCTCAGTGAGGAGTCTGCTTAAGACTCTCTCTCCCTCTCCCCACACTTCCTCCCTCTAAAAAAGTAAATAAATAAAATACTTTTTTAAAATGATAAATAACATGAGGGAGTCATATGGGGATAAGAGAGATTTTCTGTATTTTGATTATGGTGGTAGTTACACAGAGCTACACTAGTGAGAAAACTGCATAGAGCTAATCATACATGAGGGTATGCACACACCCACGTGCAAGCATAACTGATGAAATCTGAATAAGCTTTGTCAGTTGCACCAACATTAATCTCCAGATTTTGATATTGAACAATAGTTATGCAAGATACAAATGTTGGGGGAGACCAGGTGAAGAGTACACAGAACCTTGGTGTATTTTTCTTGGCAACTTGCTGTGAATCTGTGATTATTTCATAATAAAAGGTTAAAAAAAGAAAATTTCAAAGATGCACTAACATATGGATGAATGAATGAGTATATCAACAAACAAAACATTATCCACAATAGGAGTGGGAGAGGCAGGTTCCTTTCAACTGAGAATGTTTTCTCTATTTTTTATTACAAACTGTTACTAAGATTCCATCATTTATAACTCTGTCCTCTAATTTGGCTGCTTCTAACTAGATGTAGTCTTGGCATTTGGATAATGAGGAGACATTTTTAGGCCTCTGATAACTGTATGTAAGACATGAGTATATAATAAATCAAATGTCAAAGACCTAGAAACATTTCTTAAGGATAAATCCTGTCTTTCTGTAAAGGTGCACAAATACATCATGTCTCACACATAATACTTTTATCTAAGACATTTATTTGGGGCTGAAAGAATTAAAAACACATTCATGGGACTGTGAGGTCAAGATCTTCATATTATAGGTCCTACCCCCCACCTCCCGCATCTCAGATTTTTTCCTTAATAGCCATCTTAACTAACATGAAAACAGGCCATGCATTTTAACGTAATTGCCACTTTTGCCCTTACACATGTAATTGTTTGAATTTTAGTTTTAATTCTCCCTCTCTCTTGCTGTAATTATGAGAACAATTAAGTGTCAGAGTTCCGAGCATCTCAATTTTAAGAACAGAGGAACAGCCAAAATGAACTCCTTTTCCTGCCTTGAAATACCAATTGCTAAAACAGCTGCAACTAACATTTTCATAGCGCTTTGCAACTGATAACACACTTTCACTTAGAAAGATCCATTTAGGGGTCAACTCAGACAGTATGGAAAATGGTGTTAAAAGCCATGAAAGTAGGAACAGAGAATTGCATGGACATTTTCCCACCAATCAGCAAAAGCCTGTCTAGGTACAATTGAGTCCACTGACTCCAAGGAAAACCTGGACACCCCACCCTTTGCCACAATCTCTCATGCTGATATTTTTGAACTCCTAATCATGGCCATCATCATTTTCCAAGAGAACTTGTATGTGTCCTGAGCTTGTGGGAAAGAAAGTTAAAGGTATGAACCAGGACTTGAATCTACTAAATAACTGTAAAAGCTAATGGCTTGAATTTGGGTGAGCCAGAGTCCACCCAAGTGAAGGAGGGCCTCCCACTTATTGATTGTAAAACCTACCCATGGAACAGCATCTTGGTTCTTTGTGACTCCTAGCTGATAAACTGAGTGCTTATGGAAAGCAAACAGGGCAGAGTAGTTACATGGAGTCCAGAATACACATATTTATTGAATCCTCAGTAGGTATGTGCTTTGGGAAAAGCAACTCTTATCCAAGGCTGCAAGGGATATTGAAATGGACTGAGACCAGAGCAAAAATAGAACCCAAATACAAATGTTCAAAAGAACAAGTGGTAATGTCACTAAATT
The DNA here is from genome assembly GCF_003265705.2 of Callorhinus ursinus. Taxonomy (NCBI): domain Eukaryota; kingdom Metazoa; phylum Chordata; class Mammalia; order Carnivora; family Otariidae; genus Callorhinus; species Callorhinus ursinus. The sequence goes on along the minus strand of NW_027397091.1, from coordinate 9,468,683 downwards.
AGAAAGGGGCGAGAAACAGAAAAAAAGCAAGAGGGGAGCACATAGCCCTGAATTCAAGCAGCAAGGTATGGTATGTCCATGAGGAATGACTGGGGCATTCCCTCGGACAGTTTTCTGTAGCCATCTTTTGTGGACCATGCAGAATGTAGGCAAGCTGGATGAGCAAAAAGATCAGAAGGCAGGCGTACTGAAGAGATGTGAGTAGAGGGAAATGTAGTTATTTTCCTCAAGCACTTTATAGTACAGTGGAAAAGCTAGATGCATTCACTGGTAATTAACACAAGCATACAGGTGTATGGTAAATGCCTTCCTAGAGAAACAAACAATGGCCTTGAGGGAATACAGGAAAAAGAAAAGTTGATTTTGATTTAGGGAATCTTAAAAGGCTTTGCTGGGGAAGAAGCATTTAAACTGGATTTTTACAGATTGCATTTCAAGAAGCAGAGATGTGGGAAGACAAGTTCTGAGAGAAGGAAAAGCATGTTCGAAAGCAAGAAAGGTAAGAATATATGAAGTATCCTTGCAATGTATTATTTGAATATAAAGAGAGCAACTGGCCTCACAGGTCAGTGGGTCTGGAAAGATGTGCAGACCAAATTAGACCACTGTGGGTCTTGCCTGATAGGGAAATGACCTGCATGGTAGATATTATGGGAAACAGAGGAGGGGAAGAATGGAGGCAAAAATGTCAGTGAGGAGAACCTGTCAAAGAGAGGTCATGAGGTTCTTGACTGGAGGGGTTCAAGAACCTGAGAAGTGGGTGATTGGAGGTAAGTCAGTGGGAAAAAAGTCAAAGATATTTTTGAGATTTCCAACCAATAGCACTGGAAGATGGTGATGCTGTTCAAAAAGTATTAGTACTAGGATATTATGAGATGGTTTTAAATATTTTTCTTCTTTTTGTCAAATGACTGATATCAAAAATATACATTTCTGACTACTTTGAAAATCACATATGAGATTATTTATAACTTTAAGACATTTCCCATATTAATTTGATTGGGTTCTTTAGGTTGAATTTAATAGAAGGAGAGCCTGAGACAAGAATTTGAGTCCCAAGACATATGATTTATTGAGAGTGCTCCTGGGAGAAATTTGTAAGGGAGGGAAGGAAGCAGGTAGGATAAGGAAACTAGTTAAGCAAGTCCAGCCTCAGCCTTGGTCCCTTGGGAATGTCTTAAACATGAATTGCATCACAGAGTTGGTCCCGATTTGAGATAAAGGGATCAACTTTTTGTACCCTTGAATCCATCAGTCCTTGGCTTCAGGCTGTCCTGGGGCCAAGGAGATAAGCCTAATTACTTGGGTTTGAAGGTTCCCCATTAACTTAGGGCAATTCTCTAAAGAAGGGAGCAGGTGTGAACCTTTAGTGGTCAACATTCACAGCATCTGGGCATGGGTGTACCATCCTAACAAGGAACCTAGGTGGGGTACCATTACTGCCCACTACCTACAAGTTTGGGTATTCACCTTGGATAACCATACATATCCTAGGGTATTACAAATAAAGGATATTTTGGTAACTTATTATTTCTTTAATTGCCCCTTGTCTCCCCAACTGAGGATGAGATGGAAGAGGAGATATTCCAACTCACATCTCTAATTGGGACACTTTGGACCAAGGTCTTTGAGAGCAAGAATACTGCCAAGAGAGTGTGGAGGTCTCCAAAACTTATTCCATTTTTAACCCCAGCTTCTGTCTTCCCCACAGAGTATCACGGTCAGAATATACTCTTGTTTGAATTTGTGGGTCATGATCATGGTTGCCTGGTAACAATTTAGCTTAAGCATCCATTGATCTCAAATTACAGGAAACATCTGAGCCCAGAAGCAGAATGAGCCCTGAATAAGTGCCCAGGCTTTGGTGCTGAATTTATGAATCAACCAAGACCATCTTTAAGAAGAACTTTTAGATGAGCTTTGTGTAATTGACAAGAGTGAATAATTTCTAGGAAAAGTTGGGGTCATAGCTTAGTTGCTTCTAACAAAGAATCAATGAAGGCAGTAGTTGGATTTAATTATTTCATGAGCTTGTGAGTTTCTGGAACATGACCATAGAAAATAATCTATTCAAGAGTTGCTGGTTAAATGAGAAAGTTTTTAAAAGTATTCAAAAGAAAAAAAATGGGACTATGTCACAAGGATATAGGAACTAGTTTGAAGGAGCTCTTGATGGCCAAATCTAAGACAATTTGAGCACCAAAATATTTAAGGAAGGTAATCTCAGAGTCTGTACAAAAAATAGCTAGACAAATTAATAAATAAACAGGAAGAAAGGAAGAACTCTTGTTCAAAAAGAGTGCTGATTACTGGCTGGTAGTTGCAGCAGATGAACTGTAGTTGGAAAACCATTATTACTTTTTTAAAGATTTACCAAAAATAGACAAATTCATAAATAAACAGGAGGAAAGGAAGGCTGTTGTTCAAAAAGAATGCTGATTACTGGCTGGTAGTTGCAGCAGATAAACTGTAGTTGGAAAATCATTATTATTTTTTAAAGATTTATTTATCTATTTGAGATAGAGTGAAAGCATGCACATACATGAATGGAGAGAAAAGCAGAGGGAGAGGATCTTTAAGCAGACTCCTGCTAAGCAGGGAAACCGATGTGGGCTCACAACCCATGAGATCATGACCTGAGCCAAAATCAAAAGTTGGATGCTCAACCAAATGAGCCACCCAGGCACTCCTGAAAATCATTATTTTGCAACCATCATAGCAAAGATAGGATCAGGCAAGAATTATTAAAGGACGCTAAATTCATGGAGACATTTTGATGAGGAGCAAGACAGTTGCATGGTCTTAAGTGTGTCTGACAAACTCTTTTATTAGTTGCAAAGAAAGTGTATTAACTACACTATAAGGAAATTGAACCTCTTAATGGGGAAAACCTTGGACAATACTTTGGTTGCTCAAAATCAACAAGACTAATGAGGGGCCAATGGACAAAATATGCATCCTAATGTTATATCATGACAAGGGCCCAATATCCCCAATGCAGTAGTCCAACTAAGAATTCACAACCTCAATCTAGGGATGAGGAACTCTCAGAAATCCCCAAATGAGGACTATTCCATTAAAAGGAGGTGATTGTGTTATTTAAAATTGTCAATGTCATAACTTAGAAGACAAGCTGAGGAACACTTCCAGATGAAAGAAAACTAAAGAGATATGACAATTAAGTGAAATGTGTGATCCTAGACTGGAAAATAATGCTATACATGTGAAATTCACAAGTGATTGTGGTTATTTAAAGAATGTCCTGGGGTGCCTGGGTGGCTCAGTCATTAAGTGTCTATCTTTGGCTCAGGTCATGATCCCAGGATCCTGGGATCAAGCCCTGCATTGGGCTCCCTGCTTGGTGGGAAGCCTGCTTCTCCTTCTCCCACTCCCCCTGCTTGTGTTCCTGCTCTCACTGTCTCTCTGTCAAATAAATAAATAAAATCTTAACAAATAAATATAAAAATAAAGAATGTCCCTATCCTTAGGAAATATATACTTAAGAATCTAGGGGTGAGATCAGGAGGAGGAGCAAGATGGCGGAGGAGTAGGAGACATAAATTTCGTCTGGTCTCAGGAATTCAGCTGAATAGGGATCAAACCATTCTGAACACCTACGAACTCAACAGGAGATCAAAGAAAAGAATAGCAACAACTCTCTGAACAGAAAAGCGACCACTTTCTGGAAGGTAGGACGAGCAGAGAAGCGAATCCGAGGCGATATTCGGGAAGATAGACGGCAGGGGTGGGGGCCTCCGTCAGCCGATATCGGCAAGTGATAGAGCAGCTGAGCACAAAATTGGAACTTTTAGAAGTCTGCTCCGCTGAGGGACATCACTCCAGTGGCTAAGCGGGGGGTGGAACCCTCGCTGGGACAGTGTGGTCTGAGGACCCTCGGGGTCACAGGAAGACCGGGTGTGCCTGAGTGCAGCAGAGCTCCCAGGTATTGCAGCAGTGAAGCCCGCTGCAGAGACGGAGCCGAGGCATGGGCTCTCAGCTCTGGGTTGCCATAAAACTGATCCGCAGCACAGTTGGGCCACTGCTCTTCGAGCAGGGACCCAACAAGCGGCAGATCCAGGGAGACTCCCCTTCCTCGCCCAGGAGGAGTGGTGCAGGAGGGCACCGCAGGGATCTGCTGGGTTTGGACACTCCACACCGAGTTGGGTGCCAGAGATAGAAACACTCGGTCACAGGCCGGGTGAGCACGGAGTGCGGCCGGAGACCGGGGAGATGGGAGTGACTGACTGCTTTTCTCTGGGGGCTCACTGAGGAGTGGGGCCCCGAGTTCTCAGCTCCTCTGGACGGAGATTTGGAAGCCTCCATTTTCACTCTCGTCCTCCAAAGCTGTACGGAAAGCTTGCAGGGAACAAAAGCTGCCGAAAGCAAACTCGAGCAGATTACTTAGCCCGTCGCTGTCAAGGGCAGAGCAATTCCACCTCCAGCAACATTTGAGAACCACAGCAACAGGCCCCTCCCCCAGAAGATCAGCCAGAAGAGCCAGCCAAGACCAAGTTTTACCAATCAATGAGAACTGCAGAACGCCAGCACTAGGGGAATACAGCACATAGAATTCCTGGCTTTTTCCCCCTGATTCTTAAGTCATTCAAAGTTATTTTTTTAATTTTCTTTTTTTTTTTTAATTTTTCTTTTTCCCTTTTTCTACCAACATCTTATCAATCCCTTTTTTAAAAATCTTTCTTATTTTTCATTTTTACAATCATATTCTATCCTTATTTAACCTTATTTTTGGTATATACATAAGTTGTTCTCTCTTTAAAATTCTGGGATACAGTTGCTTCTAAAAGATCAAAATATACCCTAATCTCTAGTGTATAGCTTTGTTCTAGTCTCCTGCATGATCACATTCTCTACCGTTTTTTTTGAATCTCTTCTTTTTTCAACCAACTGATCAATTCCTGTTATAAAATCTTTTATAATTTTCAACTTTACAGTCATATTCCATCCCTTCATTATATTTACCCTTATTTTTCTACATATATATTTTTCTTTCTTTAAAATTTTGGGAGGCAGATTCTTCTAACACACCAAAATATGCCCAAAATCTAGTGTGTGGCACTGATCTAAGCACCAGCCTCATCATATTTGATCATATTCATTTTTTTCTTTATCTTTTTCTTTTTCTTTCCTTTTTTTTTTTTCTTCTTTCTTTCCCTTTCTTTTCCCCCAGTTTCAGGGCTCTTCTGATTTTTTTAGTGTATATTATTCTGGGGTCAATGTGACACTGTGAGCGTTTTGTTCTCTCATTCATCTATTCTTCTCTGGACAAAATGACAAGACAGAAAAAATCACCTCAAAAAAAAGAACAAGAGGCAGTACTGACTGCCAGGGACCTAATCAATATAGACATTAGTAAGATGTTGGAACTTGAGTACAGAATGACAATTTTAAACATACTAGCTGGGCTTGAAAAAAGCATGGAAGATACTAGAGAAACCCTTTCTGGAGAAATAAAGAACTAAAATATAACCAAGTCAAAATCAAAAAGGCTATTAATGAGGTGCAATCAAAAATGGAGGCTCTAAATGCTGTGATAAATGAGGCAGAAGAGAGAATTAGTGATATAGAGGAGCAATGGAAATGATGGAAAATAAAGAAGCTGAGAAAAAGAGAGATAAACAACTACTGGAACATGAGAGCAGAATTCGAGAGATAAGTGATACCACAGACAAAACAATGTTAGAATAACTGGGATCCCAGAAGAAGAAGGAGAGAGAGGGGCAGAAAGTATATTGGAGCAAATTATAGCAGAGAACTTCCCTAATTTGGGGAAAGAAACAGGCGTCAAAATCCAGGAGGCACAGAGAACCCCTATCAAAATCAATAAAAATAGGTCAACACCCCAACATCTAATACTAAAACTTACGAGTTTCAGAGATAAAGAGAAAATCCTGAAAGCAGCTTGGGACAAGAGATCTGTAACCTAGAATGGTAAAAACATTAGATTGGCAACAGACCCATCCACAGAGACCTGGCAGACCAGAAAGGACTGGCATGATATATTGAGAGCACTAAATGAGAAAAATTTGCAGCCAAGAATATTATATTCAGCTAGGCTGTAATTGAAAATAGAAGGAGAGATAAAAAGCTTCCAGGACAAACAAAATCTAAAGGAATTTGCAAACATGAAACCAGCCCTACAAGAAATATTGAAAGGGGTCCTTTAACCAAAGAGAGAACCTAAAAAAACATAGATCAGAAAGGAACACAAACAATATACAGTAACAGTCACCTTACAGGAAATACAATGGCAATAATTCCTATCTTTCAATAGTTACCCTGAATGTAAATGGGCTAAATGCCCCAACAAAAGACAAAGGCTATCAGATTGGATAAAGAAAAATGAGACCCATCGATATGCTGTCGGCAAGAGACTGATTTTAGAGCCAAAGACACCCCCAGATTGAAAGCGGGGGGGAGAAGCATTTACCATGCTAATGGACACCAAAAGAAAGCCGGGGTGGCAATCCTTATATCAGACAAGTTAGATTTTCAACCAAAGACTGTAAGAAGAGATGAGGAAGGACACTATATCCTACTTAAAGGGTCTATCCAACAAAAAGATCTAACAATTGTAAATATCTATGTCCCGAACATGGGAGCAGCCAATTATATAAGCCAGTTAATAACAAAAGCAAAGAAACACATTGACAACAATATAATAATATTAGGGGACTTTAACACCCCCCTGACTGAAATGGACAGATCATCTAAGCAAAAGATCAACAAGGAAATAAAGACTTCAAATGACACACTGGACCAAATGGACTTCACAGACATATTCAGAACATTCCATCCCAAAGCAACAGAAGACACATTCTTCTCTAGTGCCCATGGAACATTCTCCAGAATAGATCACATCCTAGGTCACAAATCAGGTCTCAACCGTTACCAAAAGTTTGGGATCATTCCCTGCATATTTTCAGACCACAGTGTTTTGAAACTAGAACTCAATCACAAGAGGAAAGTCAGAAAGAACTCAAATGCATGGAGGCTAAAGAGCATCCTACTAAAGAATGCATGGGTCAACCAGAAATTAAAGAAGAATTAAAAAAATTCATGGAAACCAATGAAAATAAAAACACAACTGTTCAAAATCTTCGGGATGCAGCAAAGGCAGTGCTAAGAGGAAAGTATAGAGCAATACAAGCCTTTCTCAAGAAACAAGAAAGGTCTCAAATACACAACCTAACCCTACACCTAAAGGAGCTAGAGAAAGAATAGCAAATAAAGCCCAAACCAAGTAGGAGAAGAGAAATAATAAAGATCCAGAACAGAAATCAATGAAATAGAAACCAAAAGAACAGTAGAACAGATCAACGAAACTAGGAGCTGGTTCTTTGAAAGAATTAACAAGATTGATAAACCCCTGGCCAGACTGATCAAAAAGAAAAGAGAAATGACCCAAATCAACAAAATCATGAATGAAAGAGGAGAGATCACAACCAACAGCAAAGAAATACAAACAATTATAAGAACATATTATGAGCAACTCTATGCCAGCAAATTAGATAACCTGGAAGAAATGGGTGCATTCCTAGAGATGTATCAACTACCAAAATTGAACCAGGAAGAAATAGAAAACCTGAACAGACCTATAACCACTAAGGAAATTGAAACAGTCATCAAAAGTCTCCCAACAAACAAAAGCCCAGGGCCAGATGGCTTCCCAGGGGAATTCTACCAAACATTTAAAGAAGAATTAATACCTATTCTCCTGAAACTGTTCCAAAAAATAGAAATGGAAGGAAAACTTCCAAACTCATTTTATGAGGCCACCATTACCTTGATCCCAAAACCAGACAAAGACTCCATCTAAAAGAAGAATTACAGACCAATATCCTTGATGAACATGGATGCAAAAATTCTCACCAAAATACTAGCCAATAGGATCCAACTTCAACATGACCAAGTGGGATTTATCCCTGGGCTGCAAGGTTGGTTCAATACCCGCATATCAATCAATGTGATACAATACATTAATCAAAAAAAGAACAAGAACCGTATGATCCTCTCAATAGATGCAGAAAAAGCATTTGAGAAAGTACAGCATTCTTTCTTGATCAAAACTCTTCAGAGTATAGGGATAGAGGGTACATACCTCAATATCATAAAAGCCATCTATGAAAAACCCACAGCGAATATCATTCTCACTGGAGAAAAACTGAGAGCTTCCCCCCTAAGGTCAGGAACATGGCAGGGATGTCCACTCTCACCACTGCTCTTCAACATAGTATTAGAAGTCCTAGCCAGAGCAATCAGACAAAAAAAAAAAAAAAAACGAAAAACAAAAGGCATCCGAGTCAGCAAAGAAGAAGTCAAACTCTCACTCTTTGCAGATGATATGGTACTGTATGTGGAAAACCCAAAAGACTCCACCCCAAAACTGCTAGAACTCATATAGGAATTCAGTAAAGTGGCAGGATATAAAATCAATGCACAGAAATCAGTGGCGTTCCTATACACCCACAACAAGACAGAAGAAAGAGAAATTAAGGAGTCGATCCCATTTACAATTGCACCCAAAACCGTAAGATACCTAGGAATAAATCTAACCAAAGAGGCAAAGGATCTGTACTCAGAAAACTATAAAATACTCATGAAAGAAATTGAGGAAGGGGCGCCTGGGTGGCTCAGTTGGTTAAGCGACTGCCTTTGGCTCAGGTCATGATCCCAGGGTCCTGGGATCGAGTCCCACATCGGGCTCCCGGCTCAGCGGGGAGCCTGCTTCTCCCTCTGACCCTATCCCCTCTCATACTGTTTCTCTCTCTCTCTCTCAAATAAACAAATAAATAAAATCTTTAAAAAAAAAAAAAGAAATTGAGGAAGACACAAAGAAATGGAAAAACATTCCATGCTTATGGATTGGAAGAAAAAACATTGTGAAGATGTCAATGCTACCTAGAGCAATCTACACATTTAATGCAATCTCTATCAAAATACTATCAACATTTTTTAAGGAAATGGAACAAATAATCCTAAAATTGGTATGGAACCAGAAAAGACCCCAAATAGCCAAAGGAATATTGAAAAACAAAAGCAAAGCTGGTGGCATCACAATTCTGGACTTCAAGCTCTATTACAAAGCTGTAATCATCAAGACAATATGGTACTGGCACAAAAACAGACACATAGATTAGTGGAACAGAATAGAGAGCCCAGAAATGGACCCTCAACTCTATGGTCAACTAATCTTCGACAAAGTAGGAAAGAATCTCCATTGGAAAAAAGACAGTCTCTTCAACAAATGATGTTGGAAAAATTGGACAGCCACATGCAGAAGAATGAAACTGGACCATTTCCTTACACCACACACAAAAATAGACTCAAAATGGTTGAAAGACCTAAACGTGAGACAGGAGTCCATCAAAATCCTAGAGGAGAACACAGGCAGCAACCTCTTCGACCTCAGCCACAGCAACTTCTTCCTAGAAACATCGCCAAAGGCACGGGAAGCTCGGGCAAAAATGAACTATTGGGACTTCAAGATAAAAGCTTTTGCACAGCAAAAGAAACAGTCCACAAAACCAAAAGACAACTGACAGAATGGGAGAAGATATTTGCAAATGACATATCAGAGAAAGGGCTAGTATCCAAAATCTATAAAGAACTTATCAAACTCAACACCCAAAGAACAAATAATCCAATCAAGAAATAGGCAGTAGACATGAACAGACATTTTGCCAAAGAAGACATCCAAATGGCCAACTGACACATGAAAAAGTGCTCAACATCGGTCAGCATCAGGGAAATCCAAATCAAAACCTCAATGAGATACCACCTCACACCAGTCAGAATGGCTAAAATTAACATGTCAGGAAATGACAGATGTTGGTGGGGATGCAAGCTGGTGCAGCCACTCTGGAAAACAGTATGGAGGTTCCTCAAAAAGTTCAAAATAGAGCTACCCTATGACTGAGCAATTGCACTACTGAGTATTTACCACAAAAATACAAATGTAGTGATCCGAAGAGCTATGTGCACCCTGATGTTTATAGCAGCAATGTCCACAATAGCCAAACTGTGGAAAGAGCCAAGATGTCCATCAACAGATGAATGGATAAAGAAGAAGTGGTATATATATACAATGGAATATTATGTAGCCATCAAAAAAAATAAATTCTTGCCATTTGCAATGACGTGGATAGAATTAGAGGATATTATGTTAAGCAAAATAAGTCAATCAGAGAAAGACATGTACCATAGGATCTCACTGACATGAGGAATTCTTAATCACAGGAAACAAACTGAGGCCTATACCTCTGAAACAATAATACAGTATATGTTAAAAAATAAAGATAGTAGGAAGTGAAAAATGAAGGGGGGAAATTGGAGGGGGAGACAAACCATGAGAGACTATGGACTCTGAGAAACAAACTGAGGGTTCTAGAGGGGAGCGGGTTGGGTGGCTGGGTTAGCCTGGTGATGGGTATTAAAGAGGGCATGTACTGCATGGAGCACTGGGTGTTATACACAAACAATGAATCATGGGTCACTACATCAAAAGCTAATGATGTAATGTATGTTGGTTAACATTACATAATAAAATAAAATTTAAAAAATAAAGTAAAAAAGGTCAAAGAAAAAAACAGGATATCAAAAAAAAAAAGAATATAGGGGTGAAGTGTCATAATGTATGCAACCTACTCCCTAATGGTTTACAAAAACCAGTTTATACATGTGTGTATGTATGCATATGCATATTTAGAAAGAAAGAGAGAGGGAAAAAAGGCAATTAAGTCAAAATGTTAACAAAAGATAAATCTGGGTATTCCTGCAGCTTTTCTGTAAATTTCTAGATAAAAATGTATTTACAGTTAAGATGCTTTAAGAAAAAATAGGGGCAACTCAGGGGCGCCTGGATGGCTCAGTTGGTTGGGCGACTGCCTTCAGCTCAAGTCATGATCCTGGAGTCCCAGGATCGAGCCCCACATCGGGCTCCCTGCTCAGTGGGGAGTCTGCCTCTCCCTCTGACCCTCCCCCCTCTCGTGTTCTCTCTCTCATTCTCTCTCTCTCTTAAATAAATAAATAAAATCTTAAAAAAAAAAGAAAAAATAGGGGCAACTCAGTACAAGTATATCAATACCATTATCTCAAAATGATTCCCTATCAGCTGAACAGAATGGAGTTCATTCCTATAACTTGATTCCAGCACACCACCAATGACCTGGCCCCTACACCACTACTGATGCTTCTACCCCATGGCTTCCCAGCTCTCAAATGCTCCCCCTCTGATCACCTGGCCACACATAAAATGATATGCCTAATAGAAGCACAGTTAGCATGGTGTCCCCTCCCTGTTTTAAGGTCCTTTGTTGAGTACCAATTACATATCAGATTCATTTGGTTGACCTTCAAGACCCTCCAAATTTGACCCCAAATTGGTATTCCTTTCTACTTTGTACTAATATCTGTGACAAAATGTGGTATAATAGAATATGAGGCTTAGGGTCAGAAAGACCCTGAGTTCTCACCTAACTCCAAACTTCTGTGTGAGATAAGGCAGATTCCTCAACCTCTCTCAGGTGCAATTTCTTCATCACACACACACACACACACACACACACACATACACACACACATAAACAACTGGTACCCCAGTTCATCAGTTCCCCCAAGCCTGTAATAATTGCCATTCCTCAATTCTCTACATAAGTTTTTCTGACTGGCATTGCCTCATCCTTGACTGCTTTTCCTCTGTGAGAGTGTTCTCTGAACCAACCTCAGTCTTGTATCTTTTGTGGAGATCTTCCATCTTCCCCATACATTTGCAATTGCTCTCCCTTCCACATTCTCATAGTCCTTTGGTCATAACTCTATTATGGATTCATGTTTTATTCCCCATCTTCATCTCAGTATTGGACCAAATGAGCTCTCAATAGGTGTGGGCTCAAAACACGTGGGCCCTCCTCCTGTGGAGCACTGGGGCGGCGGGGGGGCAGTGGTTAGTAAGTACCTGTATAGTATTATCTCCCATTTTGGATTACACATTCATTTAGGGTGGTGGCCATGTCTTCACGTATCCATCTGAATTCCCCACTAGACATTCAGCAGAGTGCAAAGGGGTTCTGTGCCCTCAATTTTGGTGAAATTATAATAACAATAATGATAATAATAGCTAATACTTACTGAGCATTTACTAAATTCCTGGTCCTGTTCTAAGTACTTTATACATATTAAAACATTTAATCCTCACAATGATTTCATAAGGTACATGCACTCTATTACTAGTCCCAGTTTCCAGGTAGGGAAACTGAGACACAAAGAGGCTAAATAATCTGCCAAAATCAGTAAAGCAGCAGAGCCAGGAATGAAGCCCAGATAGTTGGGCTCCAAAATTCACTCTCTGAACCATTATTCTGCACCATTTATCCTCAGACGATATTGGGATCTTCACATCTGAAGGACAGCAGGTTGCCACTGTGACAGCAAGGAGAATGTCTGCAAACAGGAAAGACTCTCACTAGAAGTATCAATGCCATAGGGCAGCCATCCCACCTGGTCTTCTCAGGAGGGTATGTTTTTTCGTTCAGTGTCTTTCTAGCAAGAACACTCTGCTTTCTTCCAGTGTCTTCCTTATTCCTTCCCCCAAGTCAGCAGTTACTGCTTTACTACCAGTTTATGTTTGGGGGCTCCATATCCTGGATATCTTACCACCAAACCTCCTCTCCTATTAGATTTTTATTGTGATGATGCTATATAACAACTCCCTAAATCTCAGTGGATTACAACAAATGCCTACTTTTCTTATTTTTCTCTAAAGATCAGCTATGGTTTGGCTACTCTTGGTTGGGCTTACCTGGTTCGGGTGGGCTGGGCTGGACTCAGTTTCAGATCACATTCACCTCTGTTCCATGTGTTTTTGTAATTTGAAAACCAGATGAACACCAAAGACAAGTCCTTCATAAAACAAACAGTAGAGTAAAAGAGGCTAAACTAAGAGCATATTTAAGTCCTCTGAACATGATATGTCTGCTAATTACCATTGGCCAGAACAAGTTGTGTAAACCCATAATGAACAAGGATAGGGATTCATACTCTGCCCACTCTACTGAGAGGGAAAATCACATGACAAAGAGCATGAAAATAAAACTATATTTTAGGAAGGAGTGAAAAAGTGGGAATGGTAATCCAATCTACAGAACTCTCCAATGTCCCAGAGAGAGCAAGGCAGGGGTTCCCAACACAAATAACAGCAAGAACAGTGCAAAGCATGGCTTACCCCTGGGCTCCAATGTGGACTCAACCCCAGCAGTCATTTGGAAGTGGATGGATGAGACCACACCATGAAGGATGGCCAGAGAGCATACTCACGTATAATATACCTACCTCAGAAAAGTCACGTTACCTCAATCTGATTAAGTGGAGTATGATGATGCAATCAACCAACAAATAGCTATTGAGCATAGAACTACAGCACTGACTTGGTGTTGTTGAGTCCCAAAGAGAAATGGTATGTCAAGGATCAATTGACCTCTCTGGGAAGACAGAACTAACATACCTGCAATACTTCCTGAACAAGCCAGTGTTTGATTAAGTTCTCAACCACACAGAGGAGCTCCTAGAGAAAAGGACAGTATTTTATAAAGTGATAATTGTGCAGCACGAAGCACACGCAGAGAAAGCCTTGGGGAATTGAGAGCTTTGAAAGAGGACCTTGAATGTCCTATAGATAGAAAGAGCAGATAGAAAATGTTAGATATGCATTTCCAGAGAGGATAACCAGATGAGTCAGGAGAGACGGGGGGCAATAATAGTGTAGGATATTATAGGGTTATCGTTTAATGGAGTTTTAGAAAATCATATCCCAGGAGCAAGAGAGGGATAAAGGAAATTGGTCTAAACTGACAAATACCTTGGCTGCCCTGGTCTGAGAGAAATTCCTGAACTGTCTTTTTGACTTAAAGTTTTATTTTCTGTGTTATTTTTTACAGCTTCAAACCCCTTCACTTTCTGACTAAACTGTGTGGAAAAAAATGAAATTTAAATGATTCAACATATGTCACCCAAAACTACTGGGCCCTGCCGTTATTTTTTAAAGACAACTCCCTTGAGAGTTTCTATTTTCAGTTTGAGCAGATTTCCATTTCAACCAGACCTAGCTGGGATGATACTTTTCCCTTCTGTCCTATTCAGTGTCGGAGCCAGTTGGGATTCTTTAAAAGATCTGCTGTGTTGCTGAGTGTCCTGGAAGAATGCAGCATTGCAGTAGATCCGGCTGAACCAATAAATCGTGACCTGAACACACCAGCCATTGTGCCCTCCTGTTTATCACAAACAACAGGAAATGCCTGTAACTTTCTTCCTTCTTGGCAATGTAGCACCCAAGGGGTTATAATATGAGAAGGAAGAATTAAAAGCAGAAAGCTAGATATTTTTCTAGCTTGAGTTAAAATGTTACTTTGGGATGATAAATGTCATTACAGAGACTTCTAGTACTTGTCCAGATCTGGTTCTAGGACCATAGGAAGATTAAGTATCCTACTTTATTGCCGCAGGGTGATGGTATTTGACTGGTTCTGGCCAATGGACTGAGACATGGATGAACCTGGGAAAGACCCATTCACATTTCTCCACTCTCTCTTCCCCTACCTGTTGAACAAGGAGGCTGTTTGTTCCTGATGGTGCACCTAACAGTGGTGCCCCATCAGCCTGGACCACCAAGTTATTGTATGGACGCCGTCCTGAAGAATTTCCTGGATACTCAGAGGACATTGCCTAAGCAAAAAAGATACCTTTGCTATAGTTAGTCGCTAAAATTCCAGAATTATTTGTTATCACAGTTTGACCTACCTGTGCTGACTAATAAATTCTAACCCATATTTACAAGGCTCTAAAAGACAGTAAACTTGATTTAGGCTAGAGTAATTAAGACTAGACAACATAGAGCTCAGTGTGGAGGTGCCTGAGCAGTATAAAGTAACCCCTAAGCTCCAACGTGGGTTTTACTCATAGGTGAATCCCTCACAATTTAATTTAGAACCTAACAGTTCTTCCTTTACACACAATTCTAACATAGCTTCTCCTTTCCTTTCTAGTTTAAAGCAGAAAAGTTAGAAAGGAGAGTGTTCAGAGTCACACTTACAGCAACAAACAGAGACAGCTGACAGCTCATCAGCTTGGGTGTTTTTGCTGCATTCTTGGTCCTGAATTAGATGAATTTACAAGTTTCCATAAATTTTCCTGTGACTTTCTGAAATGTCATTTAGTCTGTATCCTGGCAATGATTGCTTAATGCCTTCTCTGTGACCCACCACCCTATGATGCCAAACATTACCTAAAGAGGATACAGTGGAAAGAGTATCAGGAGCATGGTGTTGACAAGAAACCAGTGCAAGCTCATTAGCTTGAACATATACCCTGGCTTCTTACCACTGGCCCACAGCATTGGATCTGAGTGTAGACATAAAACGTGTAAGGGGCTAGAAGGCATCTGCTTCTTATTCTCAAAGAACAGTGTGATTTACAGAAGCAAATTCATTATACAAATATGGACATACAGCAGCCCTGTCTAGTATTGCAAGCTTCATTTGTATTGGCCACAATCTCTTGAGGACTCTTTTCTAAGGTTAATTCTACCTGCAATTAATAATGGCAGGTATATAGAACTATAGACCTTTGATTGCCATTTTCTCCTGCACACCTGACCACTGTTCATGAAGAATAAAGTTGACAGGTGGTGCCTGAGGGAGATATGATGGAAGTTAACAGATCACATTGTGCTATAGCCATTAGATGTTTATAAGTCACATCTAGATGTTCATAACCTACCTCTATAGGCCATCCAAATCCTATGGATTTTTATGCATCATCTGTCATTTTCCCACATCAGAAGCCAAGCAATGAGGGAGTGACTGAAAGGGAAACTATGGTGAATTTAATTTTCTAACCAATTATCTCCCTGAATGGATATCTTTCTTATGAAAGTGCCTTGACCTTTAAGAAGATGGGTGCCCTGTTTTCCTGGCCAGCCTATCTTCCAGAATTGCATCTGAAAATTCCTGGCCTGCGCACTGGCTGGTGTTTATGTTTAGCAACCAGGAGTTTGGAGTGATGTTCAAAAGAGGATACATGAGGTTGATCTATGCCAGGTAACAAAGTATGACCTGCTGGAGGTCCCTACCTCTCAGTGACACCTGATGAAGAATCCTCGGTAAAAAGAGTCCATATTGAATTGGGAAACGTTTACAGAGAAAGCATTCAATGGTGACCGATTCTTTCACAAATTGGATGAAGTCAAAAGCCTCTCATTCTACCTGTCACTGCCACAAGAATAATCAGAGCTCTGCAGTGCTCAGCAGGGAGTCTGCTTCTCCCTCTGACCCTCCCCCCTCTCATGCTCTCTCTCTCTATCTCATTCTCTCTCTCAAATAAATAAATAAAATCTTTAAAAAAAAAAAAAGTGGACCTGTGGATACCCCTAGCAACTCTGCTCTGATTTTCCAGAACACGATTCATCTGGTTTTAGAACAAATATACTAATAATTTAGGACTTGCCTTGATCTAGAATAAAATAATGACTTGCAAAATTTAAAAAAAAGATAAAGCAGTTATAAAGAGATGCTATTCTCTCTGATCTACCCATTTTACTAGGGAATTACTTTTTTTTTTTTAAGAAACATGGAGCTGAAATCAGACAAGTTCCTGCTGTAGTAACGGAGGTTACAGTCATCTGTGCCTTGCAAACTCAAGAATGCACATATTTGATTGAGGAACCAGCATTTGCTCACTTTTGAAGAACTTCCTCCTAATATGTAAGAGTTAACAAACCATTAAAAATAACCATTTTAGGCTTACATCGCAGAGATTTTGCTTATTTCTGAGGGGCCAAGAAATGAAGGATTTAATCATTGCATTTTTGTTGTCTCAAAGCAGTAAAAAAAAAAAAGTAGAGTCATCTTCTATTTTTGCTCCTAAAGTTACAATATTGAGGTCCATCATTTGCTGGTAAAAAAGGTTGGAAGACTGATATGGAGGCAGTGGGTACTATTTCAACATGGTACTTTTCTTTTAGGAAACCAGAGCAATTGAGAGGCAGGTAAGCATAGAGGAGTAGTTGGTATATCAATAATGGAATATTGTTAAAGACCTATTGATTCTTCCCTGTTTAAGTGATTCTGATATAACACTTTTGGAAGAAGACTGGCTGAGTGAGTGTAATGTGAGTCTGTGCATAAGACAGGGGTAGAAAAAGTGTTGGGATTCTTCCCATAATCATTCTATGTGACTACTTAGGTTTGTTGACTTAAAACTCATCCTTACCCACACAATTAGCAGCACTGCAATTTGTATCAGAATATGTGAGTATTTCTACCAGTCTCAGTAGGTCTATTTACAGTTTCATTGTTACCAAAAAGTCACCTTCTATATGGGATTGTTAGAAATGAGAGACCCCAGACCATTGTTGTCCATCATCTACTGTCCTCATCATACTGGAGCTCTGACCTTAAACTTTTCTAGTTTGGCTGTTTCCCTGAACTTGGGGTCCACGGACGGATGTCAGGGGATCTATGTACATTCAAAATTCCATGAAAATGTGTGTGAGCTTGGGTGTATGCATGCATATGTGCACATTTCTGACAACAGGGTCCATAGCTTTCATCTGGGTCTCAGAGTAGTTCTGTAATGCTCACTCTAAAGGATAAGAAACAGCAGCTATGAAGAAATGTCTTCTATAGTTAGTGTGCGTGCAGCTCAACAACGCATTTGCCCTTTCTGTCCTCTCAAAGTCTTTGTGAGGATGCAGGTTCACCCCAGTCCCACCCCATGTTCCCCTCTGCTTCTCCTCTTTCATTCACTTCCTTCTCCCGCTTGAATGACCCTCCCCTAAGAATCACGTCTGTGTTGTCTCTGATGAAATTATTCCCTCATGGGTGTTAACTGCAGAACATATGATCTCTTCCAGCACTGTTTTGCTCTACATTTTTTAAAAAAATAAGAGCTTATACTGAAAGAATGAAGGTGGTAGAATCTCAGACACTGGGGTCTCTAGTCTGAAATTACTTAAATGCCTCTCCCAGCACCTCTCCCATCCCACCAGCAAGTGACAATACCATGCCACTTACATGCGTGGCTGGTTCCAAACAAGCCATTTCCTTAAACTATAGGAAGTCACCAAAAGGACAGATTCTAGTTCAACGTGAGAAACAGCAGCTAAACTTGCTGAGAGAGTAAATAAGCATTGGCCGATTTTCATATTAGTTTGTAATCTGATCACATAGCTTTATCTCTAAGTTGTACAATTATACCTCTTTAGTAACCTCAGACTGTTGAAGAACCTGTATCAGGGTCCTCTCTACAAAAAGAAAAGGGCAGAGTGTGGCCAGAATTGCTTATCTTGCTTTTCCTAAAACAAAGAAGAGCATCATCCGAAAGCAAGTGCAGGCAGGGGAGTGGTGGGCACTTTCCTCTCTCACACCACATTTCTCCAGCACAGAGCAGCCTTTAGCCCCTGGGTCAGTTCTTCCTGCACCTCAGAAAAGGAAGAAGCCCCCACACTGTCCTCCTGCTTACCCACCCTGGCATTCTTGTGGGAATACCTGCAGCTCCTCCAGCACCCTCTCCACTCCCTTTTTTCAAAAATATACCCCACAGCCCAGAGGGTATTCCCAAACATGTACAGACATCAGCATCTTCCTCCTGGAGAGGAGACTGTAGCCAATTATCTGTTAACGGTTCTGAGAAAACTGCCTATATATAATAAAACTGTTTAAATAAGCCCACAAAGAAGGATCACATTAGACCCTCCCCACAGCTTCTTCGAGTCTCCTGTAACACTCTTGAAACCTAATCATCTTCCATATTTTGCCTACTTTTCTGAGCAACAGTGGGTGTGTGTGTGTGTCTTTTCCATTATCATTAATGGGAACTGGGAGCACTTAAGAGGAGGCAAGCCTTTCCCTAGAGATGTAATTTCATGCATTAAGATATCAAAACATGAGAGAATACACATTGATATGTGGTGGATTCATACGATTGGCTCCATTAACACTAATGGGAATGAGGCCCGTGTCGCCCCGCCACACTGACTGGACAGATATCTAAAGCCTGGCGCCTCAGGAGGCCCAGGCTTGATGGCTGACCTCACCCTTGCATGTAGTTTCCTTTGTTTTCAAAACCAGCTGGGTAAATATGGCAGAGGCCCTTGATTGAAGATAGATATCAGGTCCCTCACCCTGGCAGCAGGCAGTCTATGTGGTGTGGCTTTAAATGAGTGCATGAGACTGACTCCATAAACCACATAAACATCAGTCTAACCCATTTATGGTCACACTTTTCAAAGAACAGACAACGCAAATTAAGGATATCTGTTTTCCTAGTGCTAAAAAGGAGATAGAGACAGCAGGCCTAAAATGGGGTCACTTATGCTAAACCCCACCAAGACTTAATACTTAACCTGACTGCAGCTTCAGCTAGTCCCAGAAATGTGATCTTTAACCAGCCATTCTGGAATTTCTTTGTCAACACTAAAAGGTAATCCACTGATAGACCCTTTCCATTCCCTGTAGGAGGGCAACCTTGCTAAAATCAAAGCATTCCTTATTAATAATTACCATTTTCTACTCTCTCTGCCTTTGAAAACCTTTCCCTTTCTTTAGCTCTTTGGAACTCCTTTCTATTTGCTAGATGGGATGCTGCCAATTCGTGAATCATTCAATAAAGCCAATCAGATCTTTGAAATTGAATTTTCGTTATTTAACTCGAGAAAGGAGATGTAAAATCCTGAACCTCAAAGATCTACACATGCTGCAAACTCAAGCTACCTAGAGGACCAGCTATCCCCTGATGGGCTCACTGTCCACATGTCCTCTCCTTAATCTCTCATGGACTGTTCCATGAGCAGAATCTTTATAACTCCTGTCCAGAGACATTGTGTGGGGCTAAGTAAATATACCTATCAGGCAACATACTGTATCTATTCACAGATCATCATGAAGCAGTGACTAGTAAAGTATCCCCTTTACCTTGTTTTCCACCCTTCCCTGCCCTGCCTCACATTCTTTTGTCTTCACCCTTAATGCCCTGGGTCTGCATCTCCCAAATAAAGCTTCAGCACTTAATCCTTGTCTCAGGCTCTGTTTCCAGGTAACTCTGGCTAAGATAAGTACATGTATTATATATCTTGTGCATATATTATATGTAACTTATAAATGCGTTAAAGATAAATAATAATGTACCAATATTTGTCTAGTGACTAAAACTTATAGGAATAACTTCTGTACAAGTAACGTGTGTTCAGTCCACTAATGAGGAAAACTCAGATCATTTTTGTGGTAAAGTAATAAGGTTACTGTGTAACAGCTTGGAAAGCAGGCATTAAAGTAGAGATTGAGAGGGGGAGAAAATGCTTTAGTGCCACAGTTAGTATTGGTTTTAAATTGTATGTGAGTTATGCAGCTGGAAACATTTTGCAGAGCAGGTTGGATGGGTGGAATGAGTGAAAGGACTGGCCAGCAAAGCTGTGTACTACACATACACAAAGCCCAGAATCCAGAGAACCAAGGGCCTTTTCTTTTAAGAGTCTGCATTTCCCAAATAGGACCCAATTATTCTCCTTCTATCCTTTCCTTTAATCCATATTCCCCCCTTCCCTACATTGTGACAGAATGTCTAAAGCATTTCCCTAAATGGAGAGATAAAAAATAAGAAAAACAAATCTTCTCAGACTACAGAAATGAACTAATACAGGAGGGAGGTTTGCTCTCTCTTGTCACTATCCCCAGATTCTACAGATTCTTATAAGAGATATGCAGAGAGCCTCAATATCTTGGATATCTGAGAAGAGCTAGTACTTCTTAAGCTGAAGGGGGTGGGGTTGGGGGTCACACATTATCAGAGTCATGATACTGTAAAGTTATCTGTTAGGTTATACTTTAGTTGGAATGACCGCCTCAGTTTACTGAGAAACTAAAAGATGGTGTTTAGAACATGACTTTGAAAAGGAGCCAAATCTGAGTCAAATGTGTGTTGTCATCCTCACCAACCTTGTGGCAAGGTTAAACAAGTTGTTTCATTGAGCTTTTCTTGTCTTATAATTGGTAATAACATCCTCTCAGACTGGTGTCTTAGGCAAGGTACCCCTGAGATGAGAATTCATGTGCAAGCGATTTTTTTAAAGATTTATTTATTTATTTGAGAGAGAAAGAGAGATCATGAGCAGAGTATGGGGGGGGGGGAGGAAGAGGGAGAGAATATCAAGTAGACTCTGCACTCAGCAGGGAGCCTCACACGGGGCTCAAACCCATGACCCTGAGATCATGACCTGAGCTGAAATCAAGAGTTGGATGCCCAATTAACTGAGCTACTGAGGCATCCCAATGTAAGTGATTTTTTAAGGAATTGCTTTCAGAAAAGACTGATGAAGAAATGAGGGAAGCTGGTCAAGAAGGAAGAAGTCAAATGAGGAGGGAGCATGCTCAGATAAATTCCCAACTTAAGTTGATCCCAAGGGGAGCTCTGGAGTATAAATTGTACCCCAGAGTTTGTGCTACTTCAGAGCAAATGAGCTGAGCTTCCATATTTCAGTACCAATCAGTAAAGCTCACCTCCTCATTCATAAAATGGGAATCATATCTATATCATTGGGCTACTTGAATTCTAAATCCTACATGTGCAAAAATACTTAGCAAGGTACCTAGTGCAAAGTAAGAACGTGACATGTGGTGGGATGTTTCTAATAATAATTGTCATTATTATTGAAGAAATTGAGCAAGTTGCTCAGGTATCACATACTCAGCCTGAGCAGAGCCTTAAAAGAGGACATGTGCTTGGTTCTTTAGCTCTGACTCCCTGAGGAGCTACAGAAGCTCTAAGCTACATGCCTACACTCTGGATCATTTGGTACCCAAGTGTCTTCTTCTGGGTGGTTCTACTCCTAAGTCAATTAGAATTAAAGTGAAGAGTTAGAAATGAAAGTGATTCTGTCATGTGTTTTTTAGTGCTGTTCTGAAAATCTAAACAGAAAAATTCAGACAATTCAAAACGTATTCATCCATGTGGGTGTATTCACATGGAAGCAAAGTTGAGTTGGAAACATTTCACATTGACCAGTGTCATATTTTCGTTTGAAAGTAGAGCCTTGTCATCTCTCATTAAGTCTCTAAAACACACCTCGTACATGGTAAAAAAGGTTATATATCATGTGAATAAATCTATATTCTTTCCTGAAATTATTCAGCACTTTTCCATCATTCTTCATCCTCATTCTGTGTAGTTTGCTTCTAATAAAGAGGCACCCATGGGCCTCTTATTGGAATAATATTCTTAAGCTACTCAAGTCATTTTGCCTGCACACTATATCCAGAAGAGCTGAGAGTCTATATATGCTAGAATGAACCTTTAATGATGACTGCTTCATGCTGAACTGTGAAATCCCAGTTCCCTCATCATGAGGTAGGACAAACTATGGAGCTCTCCTTGGGGTCAGGCTGAGCTGGGAATTCATGTGAAATTTCTCCATCCTCATTTAGCTTCTTTGTGTTCCCTGTTAGGCTTCTTTCACTCCTTCACCAGTCTTTTCTGGGAGCAATTCCATAATAAATCACTTCTAAGTGAATCTTTGTCTAAGGGTCAGCTTCTAGAATCCTGACCTAAGACGCTAATACAAAAGGATTTTCTTAACAAGTGTAAGACCAAAGCAAGCTAGCAACACTGCATAATAAAAATTAACATTTTTGCATGACTATTATTTATCAGGAAAGTGTAAACAATCTATAGTTTACAGTATGTATGGGCTAAGTTTACAGGTGAAGGATAAATTATAAAGTAAATACTAAAAAAGTTAAGTAAGCTATTCATAGTCACACAGCTAGTTAATGACATCTTGATTCAAACTGTTTAATAATAAAGCCTAGACTCTAAGCCAGTTACCACCTTTGAACCCTTAAACTTGAAATGAAGAAAGTGTGAAAGAAGAACCTTTAGTTCTTATTCCAAGAGGCATCCATTTCTTTTTTCTTTTTTTTTTAGAGGCATCCATTTCAACCTCTGGATTAATTGTCCAAAGAAATTCTGTCTTTGTTTTCAGATTCTCTGCTAGGTCAGCTTTGTGAATGTTTCTGGATTTTGCATCACATTCCATGGAGGAAAGTGTAGACTGATATTTCACTTGCATTTTTATGCTTGTGTTACTTAGATCTTCTTAGAGACCCCGTTGAGTCCCAGTGCTAGCTGCCAGTGATTCTCCACCAGGGGAGGGGGGTTAAAATTATCACTGACAATAAAGGCTCATCCACCAGAAATGTAATATCCCTGAAATATGACCATCTTGAAGTTCAAAAGATAGTATCACTAAAATGAAAAGAAATCCTTCTATGTAGGGTTGATCTTATTGACTATAATGAGGACCAGAGTTTCAATCTCCTCTCCAAGTGTGTTGTAATAAGGAAGAAGAAAGAAAAACAAGAAAGTGGAGATGAGGTTAATTCAGTAGAATTCAGTACCACAAATGTATTGAAGGTATTCTTCCCTTACTCACTTCATTATACTGGGGTAGCACACCTGCCATCTCCTTTTCGAACTCTGCCATAACTCCTACAACCACATTCAGCACAGCAACAATACTTCACAATGATTCTAAGGATAATACTCCCTTGGTATTTCTCCACCACTAATAAAATCTATTTGGAAACTATAAAGCTAATGGTCATAAAATGTAGTGAACACAGATGCATAGCCAAAAGAAATGAGCCAGGGACTTAGGATGTTTCATTGTTTCCTTGCTCTTTCCCTCCTGCCATATATTAACTTAAACAACAGTAGATAGATCATTGGGACACCTACATTTTGGGGTGGATCCTCACATATCTGGAACTATGTGAAAAATATCATACTAGGTGCAGGCATTTTCTCTCCTGCAAGAAGCTTAGTATAGACTGGAGGTTAAGACTTTTGAATTGACTGATAGAGCATGAAATAGGGAGATTCTATTCATGATTGTATGGGTATAGTGGATGAAAAAATAAGGCTGATCAAGGCAAACATTGTGAAGGAGGTTGATTTTGAACAGCAGCTTGCTGTGGACAGGCTAAGAGGACCAGAAAAGGCATCCCATGCTCAGAGTCTACATAAGAAAAAGTATGGCAGAAAAAAATTAGAACACATATCTGACAACAATGGACCTACATGCAAAAAAGAGTTCATAACAAAAATTTGAGAGCTCTGGTCTAGGGCTAAATTGCCTTTCAAATATTTTTGAAATGTCGAGGTCTTCCCTTATTAAACACCCATTGATTGTTGCTTTAAAAATTGTATCACTAAAAAGAAATGCATCACTAATCTATTTTTGTATAACAAACCACCATAAACCCAATGATTTAAGACAACAACCATTTTGTTCACTCATAATTCAGTGGATAAGAATTTTGGGCTAGGCTCAAGTGAATGGTCTTCTCTTGGTCTAGTCCGGGGTCATTCATAGAGTTTTTGCCATTCTGGCAGCTCAGATGGGGTTAGGTGGTCTTGATGACTTTGAATATATGCTCCTATTTTGGAGACAATATAAACCATGGGTTCATTAATGTTGAGGGAATAAGCTCCATTCACCACACTCTCTCCATCCCCCAGGCTCTGCACTAGGTAGAATCTGGCTCATGGACTCTGCAGTTCCATCAGTGTTATAATGAAGATCCTAATAAATGATATTGAGAGAGGTAAGGCTTATAGACATAAAGTCAAAACATTTACCATTCTTTTACCATAGAGAAGAAATTCTGAGCAAGATTTCAAATTTGGAAATAAATCTATGCTATTTATCCAACTTATAAAAAAATCTCCCAGTACCATGAACTTTCTGGAATGGTTAGACTGAGAGATGGTCAGTTCACCTTGTTCAGTGCTCTACAAGGAGATGTGGAAGGAGTCTATGGTCTCAGGAGAACACAGCTGTGATGAGCCTGAGCAATTGTGGTGACATTCTTCACTCCGTGGAGAGGAAGTAAATCTGTGTGCTCCTAGTCATGTCTGCAGGCTCTGGCTTAGATATGGAAAGGACATCTTTTCCCTTTGGGCTAAAACATAAGACACATAGCATACTAGCAACATCTTTCCTCCTTAACACCTGCATAGGGATTTGTCATACCTCAAGTAATATATTTTCATTTACTCTTAGTATGGAAAATCTAGCTCTGAAACTTCTAAATATCAAAAACCTTCTGATATTTGAGGGGAAAATATGTCATTTAGTGGCCTGAAACAGAATCTAACAAAATGGTGCCTAAACAGACTGAAAATTCTCATCTGCTTTCTAAAAATACCCAAGAGAGCCTTTTTCTACAGGGAGAATACATTCGTTGCAATACTCTGTCTGCCTATAGCTGCTTTTCCAAAGGGTGGGGACAGTTCTCAAAGTACTTCAGAAATGTTAATTCATTTATTCCTCAAACATCCTTAATTAATATATAAAGATCAAGAATTTATTGCCTTTAAGAAAAAAAGGAGCTACAGTAGCATCTGTCCATATCCCCATTGGCCTAACCCTGTGGTGCACATTGATCTGACATCCAAATGTCACCATTTGCATCTCTTTGCCCAAGGGATTCTCTTGCCACCACATTTCTCTGCCCTTACGCATAGCAGGCTGAAATGACTGGAGAATTAACAGTCCCCAGGAGCAGCCATCAACACCAATGACTGAAAAAAATTAAAAATTGGTATGCAGCGCCTCCCCCTACCACAACCTCTACCTTCTGGTGGGATAACTCTGAGCCCCATGTTCTACACTGGCTCCAGGGTTCCCAGTGGGATAGAACTCCAGTTACCCACAGAGACACTAAAATTGAGAATCTACCCTGAGTCATCTGCCTCGATATCTTGGTGCTTCCTGGGGTTGCCTCCTAACTAAATCCCTCATACTCCAATCCTTGTCTCATATTCTGCTTCTGAGGGAAACAAACCAAGACAAACAGTGATGCATAGAGTAAAACCGTTTACCTTTAATTAAATCAGATCTAATCTTAAGGTTTGGGATATAGAACTCCTTCCATAAAACCTTGCTCTTCTTTCTATATTCAGAATTGTGAGGTTTATAAATTAGAAAAGATAATAGAAAGTTTATTCCAAACTCCTCGTTCTACAGATAAGGAAACTGAAGGTCAGAGGTGAAGAACTTGTTTCTTGGGATAAAACAGAACACCTTTTCATTCCCAGAACAGCATTATCCACACTAAGACACACCATATTGATTGTTTTGAGAGCATCTATATGTCTTTCCTTATTGAATACAATGTAATCAAAATAACACAGACCAACAAGGGAGAGAGACAAACTTGCAGATAGCAAGAAAAATAGGCTAGAATAAGAAATAGGGAGCAAAAATGGGTAAAGGGAAGTGGGAGGTATAAATTTTCAGTTATGGAATGAGTAAGTCATGAAGATGAAAGATACAGCACAGGGAGTATAGGAAATGGTATTGTGACAGCCTTGTATGGTGACAGACCATAGCTACACTTGTGGTGAGCAGAGCACAACATCTAGACTTGTCATATAGCTATGTTGTACACCCGAAACTAATGTAAGTAACATTATACATCAACTATACTTCAATAAAAAAATAAAGAATAAATAAAAATAAATGGTCAAAATCAGGAAAGACTAAAGGAAGAAAAGACAGGTTAGCCTAGCAGTGGAAGGCTAAATTGTGGCAGTGGTTCTCAGTTTGGGACACACATTGGAATTACGTGGGGTGCTTTTAAAAATACTGAAGCCTGGATCTATTCCCCCAGAGGTCCTGATTTAATTGCTTTTGTGTGCAGCCTTGGCATTGGGACCTTTAAAAAAATGTTCAGTTGACTCTAATGTGCAGCCAAGTTTGAGAACCACTGGCTTGGTGTACCAAACTGTGCAATACTTCTGTTATTGAGATAAGAAATCACACTGCTTCAAGTAGGGACTCTCGGAAGTCAGAAGAGGCTCTAAGGATATTAAAACATGAAGAAATAACAGAAGAAGCTGTAAAAATGTTGGTATATTTTAAAGGTTTACACTTAATCTGTTAAAATTTATAGAGAACACTGTGCTATATAATTACACATTAACTATAGTGCTTATTGTAGGCCAAATAATGGCCCCAAGTTGTCTGCATCTAAATCCCTAGAACCTGGGACTACGTTATCTTACTGATAACTGAGATTTTGAAACTATGATTAAGTTACGGTTCCATAAATGGGGAGATTATCCTGGATTATCTGGCTGAGCCCAATGTAATCACAAGAGTCCTTATGAAAGGAAGGCAAGAGGGTCAGAGTCAGAGAAGAAGCAAGGCAAGAAACAGAGGCTGGAGTAATGCCATTGCTGGAGGGGGCCAGGCATCAAGGAATGCAAGTGGCCTCTCAAAGCTGAAAAAGAGGAGACACAGATTCTACCCTAGAGTTCCCAGAAGGGATACAGCCCTGCCAACACCCTGATTTTAGCCACCATACAACCCATTTTCAGACTCTGACCTCCAGAACTGTGATTTGATAAATCTGTGCTGTTCTAAGTCACTAGTGTATAGTAAATTGTTGCAATGACAGTAGCAAACTAATACAGGGCTAGCCATGTGGTCTATTCAATGAGATACAATTTTAAAGTTGTTTGATAAACATTTCTTTCACTCCTGTACCCAATTCCATCCCCATGGATAATGTAATCTAAAGAAAAAACTGAAAGCCTAAAAGTGGAGACTTTGGTGACTGTGCAGTCCAAGCCATATGATTCTCCTGGCCCCAATGATCAGCTCTGCCCCCAAGGACATATGATGATGTTACAGATGACATCTAACAGGACACAGGCTAACATTTGCCTAAATGATGCCCAAAGCAGAGAATTAGAGATTCTGAATGATCATTTGTTCACTTATTTGTCTATTCTTCTATTCATCCATTTATTTATCCACTCAGCCAACACCTTTGCGCTCCTGCTACTGTGTTGGGCAGGGATGTGATCTAGTATGGTTAGGATTTCCAGATAAAACACAGTAGGCCCAGTTAAACTTGAATTTCAGAAAAATAAACAACAGTATGTGCATACCAAATAATGCATCATATTAATATTGTAATATTATTTGATGTTTACTTGAAATTCAAGTTTAACTGGGCATCCTATATTTTTATTTGCTAAATCTAACAACCCTGAGTATAATGGTTCTCAGCCAAAGTTCCAAGACACACTACTGTGTTACTGGTAATTTGTTGCTATACTTTGAGAATGATGTTTATGTTTATAAGAATATGTTTATAAGAACTTAGACCTGATCCTCTCTAACTGAATTTATTCTGGTATGTAGTCTCATGCCAGAGAGAGAAGGGTAGATTTTTGTCAGAATAAGAAGGAAAAAACAAGGCACACAGCACTTGAGCACCCCCTGGGAGATGGAAGATGCCATGCGTTTTGAAAAGCAGAAAAGAAAGGAAGAACATGACTGATCCAGTGTGTATTTCAGAGGCTCATGGACCATCTTTTGAATTCTACCCTGTTTTCACTAGCTGTGTGACTTAAGGGAGTTATGTTTTTCTCTGAACTTTTGGGGCTCTTTTCCCATAAAATTAGAACATTATATTTCACTCTTCACAGATGACATGATACTCTATGTTGAAAACCCAAAAGACTCCACCCAAAAATTCCTAGAACTCATATAGAAATTCAGCAATGTCGCAGGATATAAAATCAATGCACAGAAGTCAGTTGCATTTCTATACACTAACAATGAGGCAGAAGAAAGAGAAATCAAGGAATCAATCCCATTTACAATTGCACCAAAAACCATAAGATACTTAGGAATAAACCTAACCAAAGAGGTAAAGGATCTGTACTCTGAAAACTATCGAACACTTATGAAAGAAATTAAGGAAGACACAAAGAAATGGAAAAACATTCCATGCTCATGGGTTGGAAGAATAAATAGGTTAAAATGTCTATGCTACCCAAAGCAATCTACACATTCAATGTAATCCCTATCAAAATACTATCAACACTTTTCACAGAGCTGGAACAAACAATCCTAAAATTTGTATGGAACCAGAAAAGACCCTGAATAGTCAGAAGAATGTTGAAAAAGAAAACCAAAGCTAGTGGCATCCCAATTCTGGACTTCAAGCATTATTACAAAGCTGTAATCATCAAGAGAGTATGGTACTGGCACAAAAACAGACACATAGATCAATAGAACAGCATAGAGTATGCAGAAATGGCCCCTCAACTCTATGGTCAACTAATCTTTGACAAATCGGGAAAGAATATCCAATGGAAAAAAAAAGTCTCTTCAACAAATGGTGTTGGGAAAATTGGACAGCCACATGCAGAAGAATGAAACTGAACCACTTTCTTGCATCATACACAAATATAAACTCAAAATGGATGAAAGACCTAAATGTGACACAGGAATCCATAAAAATCCTTGAGGAGAACACAGGCAGCAACCTCTTTGACCTGGGCTGCAGCAACTTCTTGCTAGACATGTCTTCAAAGGCAAGGGAAACAATAGCAAAAACGAACTATTGGGACTTCATCAAGATAAAAAGCTTTTGCACAGCAAAGGAAATAGTCAACAAAACCAAAAGACAACTGACTTAAGGGAGAAGATATTTGCAAATGACATATCAGATAAAGGGCTAGTATACAAGATATATAAAGAGCTTATCAAACTCAACACTCAAAAATAACAAAACCTCCAGCCAAGAAATGGGCAGAAGATATGAACAGTCATTTCTCCAAAGAAGACAAACAAATGACCAACAGACAGATGAAAAAATGTTCCACATCACATGGCATAGGGAAATACGAATCAAAACCACAATGAGATACCACTTCATAGCAGTCAGAATGGATAAAATTAACGAGTCAGAAAACAACAAACATTGGCAAGGATTAGGAGAAAGGAGAACACTTTTACACTGTCAGTGGAAATACAAGCTGGTACAGCCCCTCTACAAAACAGTATAGGGTTCTTCAAGAAGTTAAAAATAGAGCTACCCTATGTCCCAGCAATTACACTACTAGGCATTTATCCCAAAGACAAAAATGTAGTGATCCAAAGGGGCACCTGCACCCCAATGTTTATAGCAGCAATGTCCACAATAGCCAAACTGTGGAGGGAGCCCAGATGTCCATCAATGGATGAATGGGTAAGGATGATGTGGTGTATATATACAATGGAATATTACTCAGCCATCAAAAAGGATGAAACCTTAACATTTACATAAACGTGGATGGAACTGGAGGGTATTATGTTGAGTGAAATAAGTTAATCAGAGAAACACAATAATCATATGGTCTCACTCATATGTGGAATATAAGAAATAGAGCAGGGGATCATAGGGGAAAGGAGGGAAAACTGAATGGGGAGAAATCAGAGAGGGAGAAAAACCATGAGAGATTCTTAACTACAGGAAACTAACTGAGGGTTGCTGGAGGGGAGGTGGGTGGGGGGATAGGGTAACTGGGTGATGGGCATTAATGAGGGCACTTGATGGAATGAACACTGTGTGTGTTATATGCAACTAATGAATCACTAAATTCTACCTCTGAAACTAATAATACACTATTTGTCAATTAAATTGAATTTAAATAAAAATTGTTTTAAAAGAACACTATCTAATTTATAGGTCATTTGGTCAATCAACTAATGTTTACCATATACCCGTTATGTGCCAAACATCATTCCAGCAACTAGAGATACTATGTTAAACAGTCCAAAAAAAGTCCTTCTTCTCAAGGACCTTATGTTTCTTCAGGTATTATGATGATTAAAGAAACTATCACAGTGCTGAAACACACAGTAGGTGTTCAATAAATGTTATGGAATGATTGCTTTGGTTACTGATGGCTTAAGACCCTGTCCTCAAGATGCTTACTCTCAAGTAAGCATGTTTGTCCTGCCTGCCTTGTTTGCCCATGGGCCTGGGAAATTCTATTTGAGGAAAACTATTTTTAATCTTGAGTAACACAGACTGTCATTTTCCTCTGGCCTAAGAGGAAATAGCAAAGGAGAGAACAGACTTCATTAGGTTCTGTACTTCCTCTGTGAGAGAAGTTTCCATGAGGCAGTTCACAGTATGAAGTACAGTGGATTCTATGCTGTGTTTGCCTGTAAGTCAAAATACCCATGATGGGATGCTCCAACTTTTACAGCTTTGGTTACCCATATGGAGATGGGAGATAAGCAAGAGTCTTAGGCATCTATGTGTTTACATTCAATTTCACTTATTCAAGTAACATTTATTGAAGTAATTTCCATGCATGACGAAGGTAAACTTCAGTTTTCACAGCTGACTGCAGTTCACATTGCTTATGTGCAAAGATTTGGCAGCAGCAACGTGCTCTGAGATTATATAGGAAAGAAATATCTGATGGAATCCACAATATTTTCCTCATGTTGTGGTGTGGTATAATTTCCCTAATCTGTATGTGTGCCTAGGAAAATATAAATAGGAAAGACATTTATCACAGCATAGAAAGTCATCGATTTATTCAACATCTATCCAGTGGATGGCCTTTATTAAGCACAGTACTGAGAAGAGCAGAAAAGTCACTTAAGACCTTGCTACTTAAAGTGTGATCAATCTGTGGGCAATTAGCATCATCAGCAATGAGTTCTACAGAAAGGCAGAATCTCAAGTTCTACCGGAGACCTACTGAACTAGCATTTACATTTAACAAGGCCCCAGGGGATTCAAATGTATGTTATAGTTTGAGAAGCCCTGATGGATGATACAGTCATGATCATCTGGAGAGGCTACTGCTAGGGAGACAAAATTTACACACAATGTTAAGAAATAATGGGAATGACCATATGATTTTTCTCAAATTAAAATCCAAATTTCCTATAATGCTGTTCTCTTTCTTTTCTCTCACTGTTACTTCAAACTTTTTCTTAACACAAGCAACAGTGCTGAACTCATTCAAAATGATATTATTCCTATTTGTATGTATTTATTTCCTGGGTTTCATTTCTTCCTCATGAATTCTTAGCTTTGGGTATGCAAATTATTTATTCATCTTGTTTTTGAATAATGCAGCCTCACTAATATGTGAATTTTTTTGCCATCAGCTTCAAATACTCATGCCAATAGTTGGTATCAGATTAACAGGTAAAAAACAACTCCAAAATCAATTATATCAGGGTTTGCAATATTCTTTATATTTGCAGTAAAGTTTCATCTATCTCCTTTTCTGTGAACTCATTGATTATTTTAAAAATTGAAACATGACTCACATACAAAAAAATTATGTCCCTTTTAAATACAACTCGGTGGTTTCAAGCATATTCACAGGGTTGTGCAGCCATCATCTCATTTCCAGAACATTTTCATCTCCCCACAAAGAAACCCCATACCCAGTAACAGTCACTGCCCTCTTTTCCTTCCCACAGCTCCTGTTCACCACTAATTCATTTTCTGTCTTCTGTGGATTTCCCCATTCTGGACATTTCATATAAATGGAGTCATTCAAAATATGGCCTTTTGTGTCTGGTTCCTTTCACTTATCATGTTTTCAAGGTTCATCCATTTTACAGCATGTATCAGTTCTTTATTTCTTTTATATAGTTGAAAAACATGCTATTGTGTAGATATACTACCATTGTTTATCCACTAATTTGTTGATGGATATTCAGGTTGCATCTGCTTTTTGACTCTTATGAGTAAAACTGCTATGAACATTCGTTTACCAGTATTTGTGTGATTTGATGCCATTAATTCTCTTCTGCAAGTACCCAGGAATGGAACTGCTGGGCCATATGGTAACT
Source organism: Callorhinus ursinus (assembly GCF_003265705.2). Taxonomy (NCBI): domain Eukaryota; kingdom Metazoa; phylum Chordata; class Mammalia; order Carnivora; family Otariidae; genus Callorhinus; species Callorhinus ursinus. The sequence continues at coordinate 9,435,946 of NW_027397091.1, read as the reverse complement.
CTACGTGTACCGTTTTGAGGAACCGCCAAACTGTTTTCCACAGCAGTTATACCACTTTAGATTCCCAGCAGCAATGAGTGATGACTCTAATTTCTCCACATCCTTGCCAACACTTGTTCTTGTCTGCATTTTTTATTATAGACATTTTTTGCTGTGAAATGGTATTTCATTGTAGTCTCCATTTGCATTTCCCTAATAAGTAATGATGTTGAAAATCTTAGTGGCCATCTGCATATCTTCTTTGGAGAAATGCCTTATTCAAATCTTTTGCCCATACTGGGCTTTTTACTGTTGTTCTGCAGAGTTCTTGATATATTATGGATGTTAGACCCTTAATAGATTAATTATTTCCTAATATTTTCTCTCATTCTGTGGGATATCTTGTCACATGATTGACGATGTTCCGTGAAGCACAGATGATTTTTTGTTTGCTTGTTTTAATGTAGTCTAATTCATCCACCTTTTCTTTGGTTGTTTGTGTTCTGAAAGTGTCATATGTAAGAAATTATTGCCTAACCCAAGGTCATAAAGATTTGCACTTATATTGTCCTTTAAGAGTTTTGAAATCTTAGTTATTATTTAAGGTCTTTAACCCATTTTGACTTAAGTTGGGCCTATGGTATGAAGTAGGGGTCCAGTTGCACAGCATCGCTTTTTGAAAACATCAATTTTTGAATTGCCTTGGAACCTTTACCAAAAATCAGTTGACCATAAATATATGTAAAATGGGTTTATTTATGGACTCATAATCCTATTCCACTTACCTATAAGTCTGTCTTTATGCCACTAGCACACATCTTGATTACTGTATTTTGTATTAAATTTTGAATTAGAAAGTGTGAGTTGTCCAACTTTGTTCTTTATCAAGAGAGTTTTGGCCATTCTGTGTCCCTTCAATTCCCATATGACTTTTAGGATCAGCTTGGGAAATATTGCCATCTTGACATGTGAAATCTTTCTATCCATGAACATTAGTCATCTTTACATTTATATAAGTATTCTTTCATTTCTTTCAATGATGCTTTTAAGTTTTCAGTGTATGAGTTTTAAACTTCTTTGGTTAAGTTTACTCCTGAGTATTTATTTCTTAATGGTGCTATTATACATGGAATTCTTTTCATAATTTCATTTCCAGATCTTTGCTGGTATATATAAATACAATTGATCTTTGTATATTGATCTTGTATCCTGGAATTTTGCTAACCTTGTTTATTAGAACTAACAGATTTTTGTGGGTCTCTTGGTATTGTCTATAAAAAAGATCATGTCATCTATAAATGAAGTTTTACTTCATCCTATACATTCTGTATGCCTTGTATTTCTTTTTCTTGCCTAATTGCACAGGCTCGAAACTTCAGTATTATGCTAAGTAGAAATGACAAGAGTATATGCCCTTGTAATGTTCTTGATCGTAGAGGGGAAAGTTTCAAACATTTATCATTAATTATAACATTATCTGTGGGGATTTTATAGATACCCTTTATCAGGGTGTCTGATATTTTATATTGAATATTTTTATCATGAAAGTCTGTTGGATTGTACGAAATGATTTTTCTCTGTTATTAATATGTGGTTTGTGTCCTTTATTCTATTAATGTGTTGTGTTATATTGATTGAATTTCAAATGTTGAAGGAATCTTGCATTGTTGGAATAAATCTCACTTAGTCATGGTGTATAATTCTTTTTATATGTTGTTGCATTCAGTTTGCTAATATTTTTTTGAGGATTTTTGAATCTGTATTCATAAGGGGTATTGGTCTATAACTGTTTTTTTATAATGTCTTTCCCAGCATTGGGAAGTGTTTCCTTTTCGTCTATATTTTGCAAGAGTTTGTATTATTATAAAATATCCTTATTTGTCCCTAGTAACTGTTTCTGTCCTAAAGTCTATTTTGTCCAATACTAGAGCCAATCCAGGTATCTTTTGCTTACTCTTTGCATGGTATGTCTTTTTATATCCTTTTATTTCCAATCTATTTGTGCCTTTGAATCTAAAGTGTATTTCTTTTAGACAGAATATACTTGGATCAATTTTTTTTTGTCCATTCTGCTTTTGAATTTGAGTATTTATCCATTTTCACTTATTGTAATTACAGGGCAAGGTTTATATTTGCTGCATTTTGCTATTTGTTTTCTATGTGTCATATATCTTTTTCTTCTACTCACCCATTACTGCTTCTTTGTGTTAAACTGATATTCTCTACTTTATCATTTTAATTCCATTTTCCTTTCTTTTACTATATTTTTGGGAGTTATTTTCAGACTGGTTGCCCTGGGGACTATAATTAACATCTTAATTTATAACAATCTATTTGCTTTCCCACAAATTTAATTTCAATAGTATGCCAAAACTTTGCTCCTATATTGCTGGATTCTCCACTTCATCTTCTGTGTCATTACTTCCACATAAATTACATCTTTAGGCACCATGTGCTCATCAACACAGATTTATGGTTGTTGATGTACGCAGATAGCCTTTAAATCAGATAGGAGAAAAAAAAGAGCTGTAAACCAAAATACATTTATACTGTCTTATATATTTATTAATTTAGTCACCTTTACTGGTACTTATTATTTTTTTAAAGACTTTATTTACTTATTTGACAGAGAGAGACACAGTGAGAGAGGGAACACAAGCAGGGGGAGTGGGAGAGGGAGAAGCAGGCTGCCCGTTGAGCAGGGAGCCTGATGTGGGGCTCAATCCCAGGACCCTGGGATCATGACCTGAGCCAAAGGCAGCCGCTTAATGACTGAGCCACCCAGGTGCCCAGTACTTATTATTTTTAAGGATTTAATTATTTTAAGGATTTGATTTACTGTTTAGTATTCTTTAATTTCAGCCTAAAAGATTTTCTGTAGTGTTTTTTGCTGGTCTGCTAATGATGAATTCTCTGTTTTTATTTATCTGGTAACATCTCTTTTCCACCTTCTTTTTGAAGAATAGTTATGTTACAGAATTCTTGACTAAAGTCATTGGAAAGTCTTTCAGCACTTTATGTATATCTCATCTCACTGCCATCTGGCCTCCATGGTTTCTGATGAGAAGTCAATAGTTAATCTTATTGATGATCCCTTATATGTAATGAATTTATTTTCTCTTGCTGCTTTCAAGACTTTGTCTTTGTTTTGTCTTTCAACAGTTTAATTATAGTGTGTCTAGGTGTGAATATCTATGAGTTTATTCTACTTGAAGTTTGCTGAGTTTCTTCTATATTCAGATTAATATTTTTCATCAAATTTGGGGAAATCAGGGCCATTATATATTTAATAGTCTTCCCTGTTTGCTCTCTCTCATATGAGTATGTTGATGTGCCCCTAAGTCTCTGCTCATTTTTCTTCATCATTTTTTCTTTCTGTTCCTCAGTGTATATAACCTCGATTAACTTATGTTCCATTGTGCTGGCTTTTTATTGCACCTCAAATCTGCCATTGTGTTCTTCTAGTGAATTTTAATTTCAGTAATCATTCTTATGCACTTCAATAGACTGCATGTTTTTTTACTATAGTTAAAATAACTGATTTCAAGTCTTTGTCTAGTAAGTCCAATACAAGAGCTTCCTCAGAGATAATCTCTATTGATGGCTCTTTTTCCTGTTTAGGCACCATAATTTTCTGGGGGTTTTTTTCTTGTATGTCTCATAATTTATTAGAAATTGAACTTTAAAAATAACATGGCAACTCTGATAATCAGATTTTCATCCCTTCCGATGTTTTGCTATTACTACTGGGTTTTGTTTTGTGTCTGTGTGTATGTGGTTGCCATAGTGGTGGTAGTGGTGATGGCTGTGGTAATGGTTTGTTGGTTTAATGGCTTCCTTGAATTAACCCTGTTAAGTCTCTATTCTTTTTCATTTGTGGTGACTGAAGTCTCTGCCTAGTCAACATCATGGTCAGTTAATGACTAGACAGATTTCCTTAAAGGAACCAGTAAGTCTACCAGGCTATGTTGAGGTGCTCTGTGTGTCTACTGGGGAACATCTTCAATACTCAGCTGGGTATTTGATGATTCTACCTTATTCTTCACTTCCTACTTAAAATGAGCCTCAAGGTAGGCCACAGGTGAGAACTTAAGGCCTTCTCAGGTCTTTCCTGAACATACACACATCCCTACACATGCACATAAACTTTTAGATCCTTGTAATTGTGTGTGTGAGCTTTTCAAAAGCCCTGTGGATATCTCTTTTCCCAGCTTTTCCTTTAAAGGTTTTTAGTTAGCCTATGGTTTTCTCCAACTCTTATCTACTGCTTCAGACAGACACAAAAGCAGGCAGTTTACCTCTAATTGTTTTTGACAAACACTGCCAGGCAAAAAGGGGTTTTTTGCATTATATGAGGTCCAAGTCAAGGCAAATAAAGACTGTCTTGCAAGCAGGGTCGTCCAGGGAACCACCAGACAGGTCAAATAATGATAATCTATGGAAATGAATTTTAAAGGAGTTTCAACCCTGTTTCTCTTCCAGTCGCTGCCAGGTTGCTATCATTAACTATGAGCATGGGCTCTAGGTTTTCAAGGCAACCAGCTACCACAGAGCTTAAGGGTGGGAAGATGGCAACAGGGCAAGTTAAAATACCCTAAGAATAAGGCTTACTATTTTTACTGAGTTCCAACCATTGTTATTGAATAAAAACTTCCCATATAACTGCAAGTCTTTTCTTAACTTCTAAAGTTATGAAAATGCTGATTCTGATACTTATTACCAATTTTTTGCAGATTTTATGGAAGACAGAATTTTCAGAGATCTTGCCATTTTTGTTGACATCAACATTAATTATTTTAGAGTAAAAATATATAAAATATAAAACATTGGTCTGAGGGGAAATTAGAACGTCTTAAAATTTCATCTTGTTTTATTGTTCAACACCTCCCATGAAGAAACAAATGTTATGTATGATATTCTAACTTTATGAGCATTATACATATTCATTTTCCTGAGAATTTTGTAAAGGTATAAATATGGCCTATATTATATTAAACACAAACAGGAGGAGGGGGCGGAGCAAGATGGCGGAGGAGTAGGAGACCTAGATTTCGTCTGGTCTCAGGAATTCAGCTGAATAGGGATCAAACCATTCTGAACACCTACGAACTCAAAAGGAGACCGAAGAAGAGAGTAGCAACAACTCTCTGAACAGAAAAGTGACCACTTTCTGGAAGGTAGGACGTGCGGAGAAGTGAATCCGAGGCAATATTCGGGAGGATAGACGGCGGGGGAGGGGCCTCCGCCGGCCGCTTCTGGCAAGTGCTAGAGTCGCGGAGCACAAAATCGGACCTTTTAGAAGTTGGCTCCGTGGAGGGACGTCGCTGCAGTGGCTAAGCGGGGGGTGGAATCCTCCCGGGACAGTGTGGTCTCAGGACCCTCGGGGTCACAGAGAGACCGGGGGTGCCTGAGTGCGCCAGAGCTCCCAGGTATCGGAGTGGGGAAGCCGGCTGCAGAGACGGAGCAGAGTCGCGGGCTCTCAGCTCGGGGTTGCCATAGACTGTGACCCGCGGCCCAGTCGGGGCACGGCTCCTCCAGCAGGGACCCAGCAGGCGGCAGATCCGGGGAGACTCCCCTTCCTTCCCGGGGAGGAGCGGTGCGGGAGCGCACTGCAGGGATCTGCTGGGTTTGGAGACTCTGCGCGGGGTCGGGTGCCAGAGATAGCAACGCTCGGTCACAGGCCGGGTGAGCAC
>NW_027397091.1:9233349-9420274 GCF_003265705.2 Callorhinus ursinus | reverse complement strand
GGGGGGTGGGGGGATGGGTTAGCCTGGTGATGGGTATTGAGGAGGGCGCGTTTTGCATGGTGCACTGGGTGTTATGAACAAACAATGAATCATGGAACACTGCATCAAAAACTAATGATGTAATATATGGTGATTAACATAACAATAAAAAATTTAAAAAAAAAAAAAAAAAAACACAAACAGGAGGATATTTTCTGAGGATGTATATTTCTCAGAATGTCAGCTATACCTTGGAAACATGGACTAGCTATTTCAGAGAAATAAATTGCTTCAGGCCTCTTCTTAGAATTCAAGAAGTATAGCGAAATAAGGTTTGATTTAGATATTTCATGTTTAAGATAGGGCCTGGAATTTGGTGAACTATTACAGGAGCTAAGAGTAGAATTTCCACTGTGGAGTGGGAGCCCCAAAGAGCAAGCCAGCCAGAGTGCAATCAGTACTTTGTGTTATTAACCAGAACTGCTTATGATACCAGTATTGACTGTGTTTATTTTCCTTGTGTTACCATTGAAGGTGATATCCCTTTCTGAAAGCTACTTAAGAAGGTGTATTCAGGAGAAATCTAGCCACAACCTGAACCCATCCAAAAATAAAGTTTACCAAAGTCAACATCTTTCATATTTCTGATCATGTGCAACATCATTGTATGTCCTTAGAGTCAGAGCGTATCATTGGAGGCCAGGAGGACAATTTTGCTTAGGTTGCATAGTCATGAAGGGCTTTAGTGTCAGACTTTCAGTCTTATCTCCAGATTATATTAGCTATATGGTCCCTGGGGTGGGGGGGAAGGAGGGAGCACTATAGGAGTGAAAAAATATATAAGACATTGTTGCTTAAAGTGCAGTCTGTGGACAATTAGCATCACCATCTTATGAGAGATTTTCACATACATAGAATTTAAGACATCACACTAGACCTACTGAACCAGAATATACATTTAAACAAGATCTCCTGGTGATTCATGTGCACATTAAAGTCTGAGAAGTACTGCCATAGATAATCTAACCATGGATTGTTGAAATTTGATTGTATACACTCCATTAAACAAGGCCTTAGGGAATTTAAAAGATTGTTTTTGATCTCTCTAGCTACTCTGCTCCTTTCAATTGCAAAAGCAACAGGGCAGCTAAAATATTTTAACCTCAAAGTGGCCTCTTATAAGTTATAACCTGAGCTATATTAAATATCATTCTATACAATGTTGCAGTAAAATTCCTATGGCAGACAAAAGTCATGGTTTTTTCCCCAAGAAAGTTTATTTATGAATTCTAGAGAAATTCCATGGTCAAGTCATTCCATGTACCGAACAGGGTCTACACCAAAGAAGGTCACTTCTTGAAAGAGTTGCCAAACACCATTCTTACATATTTAATAGGGAGAGGTGAAAATGATGATAATGGGCAGTCCTACCTTGTTGCAGAGCTGAAATTTCCAAAATTTACTGAATATACGAATTGTCACATTATATGAGAAATTCAGTATTAGGTTGTCCACGGGTCTTGGAAGAAAAATCCCTGAAAGATAAGGAAGATGAATGAAAAGCAGAGCCTGAAATGAGGATTCAGATACATGGGATGTATTGAGGGAGGGTTCTCTGGTGAAGGGGAGTAAGGGAAGAAGATGGGCAGGGAAAGCATATGAACAATGTGGTATGAGCTGACATGGTATCTAACTTCAACCTGATCCCACAAGGAACTCTGGAGTATTAATTTCACCACAGAGCCCCCTCTAAGGCATGGAAACAGCCTGTGTTGTCCCATGTCAATCAGTCACTGACTGCCTTTGGATGATAAACATGACCTCATTGGCCAAGGGCAATTCTCCAGAGCAGGGGCCCCTGTGACAGCCTACTGCTCCTTTGATGAGGAGATCTAGGAGGGACACCAACAGGGCTACAAAGGAATCATATTGGGAATGAACAGTGACTTTGAAGCATCCATATTATTATTACCCATGAATACAAAACTCAGTACAATCTGACAGCCTCAGAAGAGACAGAAAATAGATCTTGATATAGGGCATATTTTCCATTCATCCATATTTATTTAATCTGTATAATTTTAGCATGTGTGATGTGCATAGTGCTAAGCTGAGCACTGTATTTTTTTTTTAAGTATTTCAATATATGGTGTCTTACTTTGGGTTCCTTTATTTATTTATTTATTTATTTATTTATTTATTTATTTATTTTTAATATTTTATTTATTTATTTGAGAGAGAGAGAATGAGAGAGAGGACGACAGGGAAGAGGGTCAGAGGGAGAAGCAGACTCCCTGCTGAGCAGGGAGCCCGATGTGGGACTCGATCCCAGGACTCCAGGATCATGACCTGAGCTGAAGGCAGTCGCTTAACCAACTGAGCCACCCAGGCACCCTGGGTTCCTTTAAATGCAAACTCTGAAACAAGGACTTGGGTGCAGGTAGTATATCTGGGAAGCAACTCCAAGAAGCACAAAAGAGGGTTAGGAAAAGTGAGAGAGGGAAAGAAGAGAAGGTTCACTCTCAAATAGATTGTGAATTGTATGTAGTAGAAAGCCCTTGTATAGTATATCACCAGTTTGCACAAATGGGGTTCAGTCGCACTGGTGACTTTTTGAGGAATGCACCCAGAACTATGCCACTGATTCCCATCCCTTGTCTTATGAGGATTACCACTGGAGGTGTGAACTCCACGGTACATCTTGGCTACCATGAACATAGGCTGTACATAATGTGACTTCAAAGAAAAAAAGAACTAAGTTTAAACTAATCAAAGCTTTCATACAAGAAGGTTTGAACACAGGGCTTGAGAGATTGCTCCAACCAAGACAGATGAAAGGCTAAGGAATATGATACTACGCCAAGTAGAAGGAAGGGAGTTTCAACTTGACCTTGCAGAGAATGAGGTGTTATGAAGATTAATATGGGCATAGTATACAATAAAAGCACTGATTTATTACAATTGTTATGACAGAAGCATGTACCACAATCGGCAAGCATGCAGCCATCCAACAACTATGCATTTAGCACCAACTGTATACCCAGCCCTTGCAACATCTGGGTCAGAAAAAGAGCACCTCACAATTCATCCAGTGTGGTCCTCCAGTCTGAGTTAAGTCAAGAGGAAGCATTTCCCCCACAGCAAATATCAGCCCTCACACGTGGTGCCAAGTTACCCTCTCTCAAGGTTCAGGAAGGCCGGACCAGACTCAGGTTGAATCTGTGGGGTCCTGGACATATCTGAGAGAATTTGTCCTCTATCTGATGGGAGGTCACTAAGCCAAAGTTCAGAAGCCCAAGGTTTTAGTACATGCTCTGCCAATGAGCTTCACAAGTTTTACCCTCTCTGGGACTTCATTTCTTTTTCTTTGAAAGTAAGGAGACCCAACTTGGGGATGTCTGCAGCCCTCTCCAATAAACATTCTGCTCTGAGGATACCCCAACCCTTGTTTTATGGAACTACCTGGCTGATTTGTCACCTCCTCAAAATCCTGCCATTCATGCAACAAGTTCTTCCAGAAAGGTCCAGCAATGCTTTTGGTCCTGCGTTCAAACCAGCATGGCAAAGTCATTCCACATATTAAAGGTCATTTGCCCATTTGCAAGGTCTATAAAGCAACTACATTCTTTTTTATTTGTTTGAAATTAGCCACCTTGTATTTCCCTGAAATAAAAATCTAGTGGAAATTCTTCACCTCATCAATTTTCGTAACTTAGAACAAACTGAGGCACGCCTTCCTTCTGTGCAGAAAGCTCTTCTGTAGCATGTCTTGGCTTTTGTGCTACATGAAAAAATATATCTAAATAAAGTTATACAACATTTATTACTTCCCACTACCCAATATTTTTAAAGAAAACAAATACTTGCGAGAAAATGTGCTGGGTGATAACAGAATAGACCATACCTATTGAAAGCCTTTCTATTCACAATACAGAGCCACTACAAAGCCAGGGAGGTGGTGGCTTACATACACCTTAGCCACAGAATCCAGGAAGAAATAAAATACCTTCCCAGATCTGTAAAATGACAATAAATGTCAGGGCTCACAAGTATTCCCAAATCTGCATGGTCAAGAGCAGAATTTGAATATGCCAGGTGCTCAACCTCCCCATCCGGACAGAGATCTAAGCTGTGCTTCTCTGAATAAAGCCATCTGAGAGGATCAAGAGTACGTGTTGTCCTTGAATTCTGGAGTAAGTTGGCAAATGCAAGTTCAATCAAAGGCAGTAATGTAACAAGTGTTCCAAGTGTAATAATAATAAATTTCTACAGCCAAATTAATAGGACATGCAAGACCTAAACGTAAGTGGGAATTAAAGCTGCTCTTTTAGATGGGAAAAAATCAAACTGTGCAGAAACGAGGCATGACATTGGTCACACATGCTAGAAAGGTCTAAATTCCCAAGGACAAGGGGCATTTTTTTATTCTACTAAGAAAATAAGTGTTTGTGGCTAATGTTGCGGCACTAAGTTGCACTAAGTGAAAAACTTCATTTGGTTGCTATTTTTGATAAAGACACTATATGTGAATGTTCAGCGAGGGCTGGACCCCAGAGGGATCAGATCAGAAATGTCATGTGTATAGAAGAATTTGAGAGAAAGAAACAGTGTATCTGTCAGTCTTGGACATGCAGCCGTGATGCCTTAAATATTATGCATTTAACAACTTTGGAAAACATTTTAGTTTTGCCCTCTGGGATTTGAAGGAATGGCTGCAAGGAAACAAAACAACAAAGGGTCCATTTTACATATTTGAATTCTCTAGCAGCCACATTATTCAAAATCCAAAGTTTCATAAAACGATGGCCTAGGGAGAAAACTTTAAAGGCCATTTAGTCCAAGTGCCCATCTATGCAGGAATATCTGGTGGGTGTTTATTCTAGGCTTGGATACTTCTGGGAGAAATGGTAGATGGGGTCACTTGCCCCACTCTCAGTCCTGCAAAGCCATGATTGCCTTATCTCCTTCCTCCCTTCCTCCCTTCCTTCCTCCCTCCCTTGCCCCTCCCTTCCTTCCTCCCTTCATCCCTTCCCTCTTCCCCCCCTTCCTTCTTCCCTTCATTCCTTCCCTCCTCCCTCCCTTCCTTCCACCCGCCACCCCTTCCTTGCCTCCTTCCTTCCTCTGTCCCTCCCTCCCTCTTCTCCCTCCCTACCTCCTACCCCAATTTCTTTCCTCTTCCATCTCCCTTCTTGTTTCGATCTTTTCCTTCCTTCTATCACCCCTTTATCCTTTTTTCCCCTCCTTCTATGCCCAATTCCCCTTCTTCCTTTTTAAAAATAGCCTTGATAGAGAGAAGCTTTACCTTCTGTTGTGCTCAAAATCCATTCCCTCTAAACCATCTCATTTGTGTACAGTTACTGGCCTCAGAACCCAACAGAATGAGTCTATTTGGCCTGCAGGACTCTTCTTCCAAATTCTACCAAAGCCTCCATGCCTCTCTTTTCCCAGCTTCCAAATCTCTCCAAAACTTCATACGTATGGTTTATGAATTGGAAACCAGGATTGCAAATTAGGGAAGGAGCAAAATTTTTAATGCTTATACATTAAGCTACATTTTTATGATTTTGGTACTTTACCTTAAGGATGCCAGAGGAGCTGGTCAGGTAATAATAATACAATAGTCCAAACTGTTGCATATTTACCATGTGCCCAGATAATGTGCAATGTATTTACAGGGGCTATCTCACTGAATTCTCTCCTCCTGCAAGAAAGCTGTTTATTAGCCTTTTTGTACAAAGTGTTGGAGAAACAACCCCAGGGTCAGCCAGCTAAGAAATGACAGTCTATTCATCTCCTAACCTAGTGCTCTACCAATACCCAGCCCTGACTTTACATGTGTGCAGGGTTTCATTTCCAAAAAAGCATTAGAGCTAACTTTTAATTCCACCCAGTTTTATAGTTAGCATCCTCAGGAGTGCCAGAAGCCCTGCTCCCATTTATAAGCTCTCCGCCCCTTAGAAAGAGGTACTCAGCAGCCACTGGACTTTGTCTTGCCACCTCCCACTAGCCTGGCCTGCTCCTTCATCCTGGACCACCCTCCTCATGCCTCTCTCCATGCCATGTCTGCACCCAGCCTTTCAGACAGAACTGTGTCCAGCGTGCCTCAGCATCACACCCCAGACATCACCTCCTACCCGCCCTTGCCTCTCACTCAGCACTTTGCCTCAGGTCAAGAAACATCCTGGCTCTGTTTGAGGTTCTTATGTGGGAGCCTTCTCACTGCTATCAGATTATGAGGGTTTCCAGGGCAGAATCCAGGCCCCAGATAGCACTTTGCACACAACAGGCCCTCAACTCACACATGCTGGACACACTGATCAATGCATCTCCCTCCCCAGCACCTCCACTGAAGGCTAAATGCTCCTTCTCTCCTGAGCTACAAACAGCTCCAATTTCTCAAAGGAGCATGAGCATACCTCAACTCCCAAATTCCTTTTCAGGCTTGCTTGTCTGCTTTACAGCACCACCCAAACTTGAGTTTCTCCCAGCAGTCTGCATGGAAAGAGGGGATTTAGTAAACAGCCAACAGTGTATTTTGTGCTCAAATTCCTCATTCACACAAGACCAGAAAAGAAAAAGAAAAAAAAAAAAAAAACACAAAAAACCATAGTAGCCCCCAGAGAGTCTCAGATTGCCCTTGATGGAGGCCCTGGAGAAGAGCTAGTCCTTCCCGTGGCTCTTGTAACCAGGAGCAAAAAGCCCCCCAAGCATTGGGGCATAATTTTCTCTCTTAATAAAAGATTAATTCCCACGTAAAAGGCTGTGTGGGGACCATGATTACTTGCTAGCAGGGCCGTTCCATTTCCCCGTGCCGGCTCTGACCTGAGCTGGAAAGCTGTATAATGTGCTGTCGGGGCATCATTCCAGAGATGGAGGGACGCAAATGAAACCAAGGAGGAGGCTGTGCAGACGCAGATTGAGATGCCAAAATTTTGCTCTCAGCTCTGACATTCCCATTTCTGTTAATTGGTTTCCATTTCCACTTACCAGACCATCTCAATGAGGCTGTCTCATTCTCCATGGCATGATCGGTGTTTTATAAACACATCTGCATGTGCTCTTCCTTCTGCCTGCTCAGGTCTGGCCTGAGTTTCTGGTGGTGGTAGCAGCTCCTGCCACTTTTTGAACACTTTCTAATAGACAGTTTGAGTTGTATCTCTTAATACACATAAATTCTGAGACAGACACCTGTATTAGCATCGTAAATCTATAATCAATAATAATATATGTTATATCCTTATATGCAATCAAACTACTATTTATAAAATATACAATGGAATGTGTGATTAAAAAATAATATTCCCGGGGCACCCGGGTGGCTCAGTCAGTTAAGTGGCCAACTCTTGATTTCAGGTCAGGTCATGATCTCAGGGGAGTCAGATGGAGCCCATCAGGCTCCGCAATGGGCGTGGAACCTGCTTAAGATTCTCTCTCTTCCTCTCCCTCTGTCCCTCCCCTCTCACTCTTTCTTAAAAAAAAAAAAAAAAATCCCTATGTTGCAACTTCAACTTAGGTTGGAAAGATCATCCCGGGTCCCTCAGCTAATAAGTAGTAAACATTGCATTTAAGTCTAGGCTTTTCTAACTTTTTTAAGTTCTTGCATCTAACTAGTCTGATATACTACCTGTGTATTCATCCTTCAAGGCCAAGTTCAAATCTTACCCTCTTTATGAAGAACCTTTCTTGCTGTCAACAAAGCTGAGCCATTTTTCCACCTTCCTATCACATTTTTTCATATATAACTAAGTAACTCTGAGTCTCATCAAGGCCTATCTCAACATAGTGCCAAAATCAGATCAAGTATCAGTCCCATATCCAGAAATTGTGGAAAAGAAGCCAAAATCTTTTTGCAGGCTCTTAAAAAAAAAAATACAAAACGTGGGTTGCATTCATTAAACCTAATGGAAATGCCAAATATCTTAAATTCATCACATAGTTCCCACCTCCTCACTGCTCCCCCCACCCCCACCCATCTATTCTGTAGTTCTTCCTTTGCCACTGGATAAAAAACTTAGCAGGCCCTATGACTTAGCTGGTCACAATTATATCATTGAAATTCCCCATTACTTTAAATCAGAATTAACATGTTTAATCCTTGTGTCTGTCAAAGGTCCTTGCTAAGGCCTACCATGTAAAAAGGATGGGAGATACTCAGAAATTTCTTTTCCTGCCCAGCTCCTCCTTCCATCACTCTCTAAGCTTGGTTTCTGACTTTTCTAGGATTAGGACATGGTAAGGGGTTTATAGGGAAGTTTAGACTAGTCCGAAACCCTTGTAAGCTACCTCTGTACTCTCTGATAACAAAAGCAATACATACTGTATATATTATATAAAATAGGCATTATTATATTATATAAATAGCAATACATAATATAAAATATGTAATATTGGGGTGCCTGGGTGGCTCAGTCAGTGAAGCATCTGACTCTTGATTTGGGCTCAGTTAATCATAATGATCTCAGGGTTGTGAGATCAAGCCCTGCATCAGACTCTGTTCTGAGCGTGGAGCCTGCTTAAGATTCTCTCTCTTTCTCTCCCTCTACCCGTCCCCCCCCCAAAAAAAAGAAAAAGAAATAGGTAATATTAAATGTGACAAGTATTTTTAAAAATTCAAAACAGCACAAAAAAGGAAACAACAGTCATCCCTAATCCCGCCACCCTGAGTGACCTCTGTCAACATTTTGGTGTACACCATGGATATTTCACCTTCATCTACAGATTGCCATGTTGCATGTGTACGTTTAAGGAAGATACTTTCTCTAGATGGTTTTTTTGAAATCTTAGCAAATGATCTTTCTCAGTCATATGATTCTTGAGTGCAATACATACAAAAAATCACAAATCACCTGTTGATAACAACTATAATGTCTTTGCCTTTCACAACTATGCCAGAAAATGGTCAAGTGCGCAAGTTAAGAGCCTAGAGCTCAGAGCTAGACTCCTTGGGATCCCCCTCCCCCAACTTATTAGCTGAGTATCCTTCAGTAAATGAAATCAACTAATGTTTCCATGTCTCCGTTTTCTGATCTATAAAATGGGGATAGTTACAATAACTGTCCTCAAGGGTTATTGTAAAGTATACAATATATAAATATGTTTAACATTGTTTGAAGAGTGTCAACCAAATGGTAAGTTCTATATAACTGTTAGTCATGAAGATGAGCATGCTGATGCTGACATAATTATACAGTGGAACATATAGTTCCCAAGAAGCTTGTTATTTACTTGGTGAGATGAAACGAGTATAACCTTTAAGTGCTAATCTAATTATTTTGATTCTTAAAAAAAAGTCCTAACAGGTTTTAATAAACAAGATAGAACTTGGTAGAATTTAAATTCATTTGAGTTTTGATGTTTGATTATATATATATGTTATTTTTCCCCACAGTGGTTTTCCATTTGTCAACTTTTTTTCTGGGTCTTCTTCATTTCCCCTAAAATCCAAATAGTTTTTAGAATACAGGATGGCAGTAAACTGCCCTTATCCTAATAAATAAACAAACTGCACCCTCCCAGGAGAGGAGCCACACATGAACCTCACTGCTGCCACCAGCACTGTGGCCCACTGCACATTCTCACTGAACTCATCTCTGATCAGACCATCAGAAAAGAGAGTGAGGCTGAAACACCAATATCATCCCCTCTTCCCCAATCACCTGCCAGTGGATCCCCAGAAACTGGTGTGATTGGAACATCTCCTCTAAAATTGAGAGGCCCTGGAAGGGCTGGGGCAGAGAGTAGGGGCTAAGAATTAAGAAGGAAGAATTCTTCAGGTGTCAGCTGTCAGGGTGTGGAGGGGGTGTCCCAGGAACACCTGAGAGGCAATTCATGATCATGAGCCCAGATATTTGTATAATAGTGGTCTGAATATTTCCATCATTTTTCTTTCCCTTGGTTACTTCCTTTTGTTCACGGGGCTTGGATTTTGAAGCATGATTAGGCGTTTTTAAGGACTAAGAAAGTAAGAGCATTCCATACAGAAGTATTATCTGCAATGCCATGGAAAAATCAAGGTCCTGCAAGTGGCTCCTGGAGGCACAGACATATAGGTGGTCCCTCCGAGTTAGCGGTCCTCCATCTTGGCTGCATAGTTAAAACCACTTGGGAAGCTTTAAAAAAGCCCAGTGCCCGGGTTTCACCAAAGCCAATTTCAATCAGGAATAAAGAGGGTGAGACCCAGGCGTTAGAATTTTGTTAAAAGCTCCCTGGTTGATTTCAATAGGCAGCCGAGGTTGAGAACCCATGGAGTAGGCTATGGCTACAGAATCTAGCTCTGTCCAGACAAGTGTATTGTTTTCTCTGTACTAAAACCTTGCATCTTAGATTAGGTCACTGATTGCAAGAGGAATGGGTGAGGTATGGGAGGACTGTAAAACTGGTCTTATGGCCTGAAGGTTCTGGGTTCATATCTATCCCAGCTCTGTCACTAACTCAGCTGCATGGATTTGGATCATTTACCAAGCCTCAGTATCCTTCTTTGTCCAGTCAATGGGGGTAATAATAATATGAATTTTGTAAGAATTTTGTAAAGATTAAAGGGATGAGATGAAAAGCGCTAGCATGGTGCCTGGAACATGATAAGGGTTCAATAATTAATACCCACTGTAGTTATTATATGCTAACTACCTGAAATTTTAGAAATAAAATAAAAAGCATGTGCTATTGACAGGGGAACAGTAATACCACAGTCACATACACAGGATAGCACATTTCAAATGAATATATGTTCACACTACGGATTTATTTAATGTTAACACCTGCCTTTAAATTCATAAGTGCTCATAATTATGGATATTAGTGTTCTAAATGGAGGAGGTATTTCCTATGCAGGATGTGATGCAGAAAGGGAATTGAAATTCAGTGAATGCATTCAGTGTGTCTGTTGAAGACCTCTAAGCGATGTGGAGACATTATTGTATCCATCTTGGCAGGTATCCAGTGGAGTAGATAAGAATATGTGCTATCATCCAAGGACAGATCAACTAAGTGGTCCACGAACTCCTGGAGTCATAAAATCATAAAATGTTCAACTTGCAAGAGATTATATAGTCCAATGACTTTAAAATATATATACTCTTAGCAGTGGAACACTTTCCTCAATAGAAATCTTAACCGTTAATGCCCAATATTTGTCAGTGAAATTTTTGTTAAAGTGCGGCTGTTTGGAGTTCTAGTGATTCCACTCTGAGTTAGAACCACCAATGGTAGACAATTCAGTAGCACTCGATGAAACTCACCTCCTGGTGTTTTTGCTGTTGTGCATTCTCCTCCAGCACTGAGTATGGATTTGGCCATGTGACTAGCCATGGCCAATGAGACATTAGCAAGCAGGATGCAAATAGATATTCATCCTGCTTTATGGTATACTCATTCTCTGAACCAGTTGTCATGCAGTAATAAAGCCTGAGCTAGGCTACTCTATGACGAGACTATGTGAAAAGAGAGACCACGAAGAAGAGCATTAACCAGATTTGTGAGTGAAGTCCTCCAGAACCTGCAGCCCTGGGGTAACTTCTAAACAACTGAAAGGCTCAAAGTGAGACCAGCAGAAGAACCATCAAGCCCAGCCCAGACTGCAGAATCACAAGGATACAAAATGCAACAGCTTTTAGCTACTAAGTTCTGGGGTAAATGATTACCTAGCAACAGGTAACTGAAAAGTTATTTGCTAGAGCCCCTATTATATCTATAAAATCTATCCCTGTGCCTTGCATTTAGAAAGTGCTTTAATAATAAGTACCGAATTAACCTGATTAACCAGTAAGTGGAAGATCCAGAAATATAATCAGTCTTCTCATTCTGAATTCAGCACTTGTCCTAATTCACCTGGTCCCGTATCAGTGGAATAGAACCCCTAAACTCTAGATACCCAATCTAGATTCCTTAACATTTACTGTATTTTGAGGTAGAAAGGGCTATCTGGTCCTCAAGACCAGAAATCTCAATTCAGAGCAGCTAAGAACAAGAGGCTTCTAAGCAATGAAATAAGATGTCACAATGTCCAGGGACTTTTCTTAGAGGAGAGTCTCTCTCAAAACTTACATGCTCTTATTTTAGACAAAGTTCTATTTTCACATGGTTTTCTGAATTGTTGGCCCATAGTAGACTGTATGGAAGAGGCACTTGAAAGTGTATTAAAACTTCTATAACAGGCAAGAAGAAAATAGGAAAACTACATAAAAATACAGACGTAAGTATTCAACAATATTTTAAGAGTCTGGGGCAATTTGGTATAGATATTAACAACCCTACTCACTATATGAATTATCACAATAATGAACCAGAAAGACTGATTAGTTATCAATGGTCTTGCGAGATCAATAAAAGTTTAATATATTCTGCTTGATAGTTACTATACCTTCTAACTTATACAATACTCGAGTGTACCTATGGTTGTCAATCTGCTGTCTGTCTTTTGAGAAAATCATCACTTCCACATTCCACAGCATTCCTATTTGTTCCATATGGTTCTGGTGGAGCTGAACTCCATGACCCTCAAAAAAAAAAAAAAAAAAAAAAAAAGCCATAAAACCCATTTCTGTCCAAATAGTGTATTTCTTTCCATTGGCCACGACAGTTGGTTCAGGGATGGGCATGTGCCCAAGCCTGCTCCTTTAGTTTTCCCCATGATTTTTTCCAGAGTTATACAGAACACTGTCCTCTTTCCCCCTGGATCATAAGCTCTCAGGATGCCTTAAGGCCTGGATAGGTAGTAGGAATGGAGGTATGTTAACTGAAGCCAACTTTCTTCCACACGCAGAGAGCCTTTCTTAGAACAAAGCTAAAAAGAAGTAAGAATTGCCAAGAAATTAGAGGAAAGACAAAACTGCAGTGATGACTGAGCTCCTAAATCTAACTGCAGCCTCATGCTGTGAACTTCCTAGAGAAATGAGCTTAAGTCGATTGCAATTTTCTCTTGCATACAAGAGACTATGGAATAGTAAACTCATTTGACAGTTCCTAAAATGTTTTCACATTCATTACCCATTGGTTCCTCCCGGTAATCTGCAAAGTGATCAGGGCAGTTAGATGATCCCCATTTTATTGGTAATGAAAATGTACCTCCCATGAATAACCTTGCTGCAACTACACGGCGAGTTAGATGTGGAGCCTGTCTGAAAAATGAGGTCATCTGATTTGAAGTCCAGGGAATTCCCCATTTTACTGATGTCACAAAATTATTTTCCACAAACCTCTATTGATTAGTTTCAGGGCTTAAAGTGGTAGAAATTCAGTTACGTGGAATGCATCATTTCCCCTCCTCAGTGAGTAACAGAAGCATCGCTCCTAGGGAGTGTATTTGAGAGGCTGCATGTGTCTTTGGTACAGAGGCAACATTCAGCGATGACTCACAGTAGGAGAACAGGCTCAGCAAGTTTTAGGTTGTGTTCCTTGAATGCAGAGCCCAAGATGGGGATTCTTGTGCAGGTCACTTATGGGGGGTGAGCTCACAAGACTAGAAAGGGATAGAGGATATGGTCAGGGAAGGAGCGGAGAAAGGATGTAATATCAGCTGGCATCTGGCCTCAGCCTGATCCTTCTAGGAGTCAGGAGCATAAACAGCACCACAGAGTTACCTGTCCCCCACTGAGGCAAGGGGAACCAGCTTTGTGCCCTGATATCAGCCAGTCATTGGCTCTGGGCTGCCCCCACAGTGGGGGAAGGGGCAGACTCTCCAAGCATTTCTGGGCAAAGCAGCTCCTGTTGTTTGAGCTGATTCTCTTGACAGGAAGCCTGGGGGCAGCTCTGTGCTCTTATTGATCAACACCTGTAGTAGCTGAGCCCTGAGCTATGCAGAAAATTTCCCGGGTGGGGCACCACAGTGTTTACTAAGAAGCTAAGCAGGGCTCAGCCTGAAACAACACTTCTTTCCATAACTTGCATGTAAAACATCTTATGCCACACAGACCAAGCATTTGTGAAGTACCCATGTAACGCCAGGCTTGGTACCAGGTACAGTGGTGCCATATCTCATTCAAGCATTATGTTCTACACTAAATGTGGAAGATGCAAATAGCATGAAGTCAAAATTACCATAACATACGCATATGTATATGTATACACACACACACACCTACCTATATGTGTCGATGCATTTATATATAATGGATAAAATATCAACTACGCATAATAAAGGGCATATATATTTATAAATAAAATAATTTACCAGTTTAAATTTATATTTAATTGAATTACACTGTATCTATCAAGAACCAGATTAAATCACACTTGAGCAATACTGGAGGATTTTGTTGGAATTCAGTCATATCTGAGTCTGAGACACTTCTCAGCAGAACATTTGTGATGGGGGCTCTGACTTGTGTGCTTTGCCCTCACAATGGATCTTTGACTCCCTGCTACCATCATTACCATATCTGGTAGTTAAATACTATACTCTCAAACCTGTGGACCACAGATCAGGCATTTATAAGTACACAGAAGTTGGGTTGGCTATGGGTTTTATTTCCTTCCTTCCTTCCCCCAAAAGAGCACAGCAAGGAAATTTATTTCTTCTTAGAATTTGAGAGGATTGCTGAGGCTTTGAACCATACCCCACAATATTGGGTTAAAAAATTCACTTTTCTTTATTTGTCACAATTAAATAAACTCTACTCTCCTGCCTGGCTGATGAAAAATTCCATCCCATTGTTAAAGTATAATTTTCCAAAAAATGACATAAGAATGCTAAGGCAAATATGAAATGAACACATATCAAAGATTTATTCAACTCATTAATTACTGAGAGAAATAGTAAGGTGTTAAAACCAGCCCAAAGAACATTTGAAAAGATAGGTATTCATAGCCAAGTTAATAAAGGCAGGTTAGGACAGGCTGCCTACAAAGATCCTTAATGTCCAACAGGGTGATAAACCATAACCTTTGAGATGATCTGTTCCACTGATTGGAAGTAATTTGCATTTCTACTGAAAAAAATCTGCATGACAGCATATAGCTTCACTGAGTCTGGGACCTCTAATCAGTAGCAAACTATGAGTTAAAGAACATGCATTTGCCTAATCCCTGGATGGGCCTGCACCTCCACGTGACACTGAAAAAGCAAGCTACCCACCTTTCACTTTATATCCAAATTTTGAGTAATTTTTATTAATAATCATCATTACTGAGTCTCTTTCTCCCATGCAAAAATCATGGAACTTCTTAGAAGCCAGGAAATAGAAAAAAGACCAGGCGTTTGGCCCACTGAGACATCATTTTTACCAGGGTCTTTCTGTGACCTAATCTTGATGTTTTGTTCAGGCCTGTACCTTGGATTGCCTCAGTGTGAGGGACAGACCCTAGGATCATCCCTAATGACCACTGCCTTCTAGTATCCCTGTCTTTGCATAATTCCCTCCCCTTGAGTGGGGGTGGAATCCATACCTTTCCTCTAGCCAATAGAATATTGCAAAGCTGAACTGACTCTGCAGGTGTAATTAAAGTTGCAAGCCAATTGATTTTGAGTAAAAGGAAGTTTTCCAGGATGGGCCTTAATTAATCAGGTGAGTTTGAATTAATCAAAGCCCTTAAAAGGGAGACTGAATCTGTCACATAAGCTGCTTCCTCTTACATTCTGGAAGACAATGGAAGCCGCAGACTTGTCACTAGTCAAGGAACCAGCTTTGTGCCCTGATATCAGCCAGTCATTGGCTCTGGGCTGCCCCCACAGTGGGGGAAGGGGCAGAATCTCCAAGCATTTCTGGGCAAAGCAGCTCCTGTTGTTTGAGCTGATTCTCTTGACAGGAAGCCTGGGGGCAGCTCTGTGCTCTTACTGATCAACACCTGTAGTAGCTGAGCCCTGAGTTATGCAGAAAATTTCCTGGGTGGGGCACCACAGTATTTACTAAGAAGCTAAGCAGGGCTCAGCCTGAAACAGCTTTACATCTGGGACCAGCATGTAACTTTCCTTCTATCACTTTGGAAGCCCTCTGCCATAGACTGGGCTCTCAGACCACTAAACTGTTTCCTAGAGAATGGGAAAATAAGCAAATCAGTCAAAATCTGCTTTCTTTTCCCATTTTCACAAATGTAATCCATATTATCCCAGGTTCATCAGAAACCTGAGGGTAAGGCTGACGGTGTGTGCTACATCATTTTATTAGGATATATAACACCAGGGGAGAGGAGCAAGAAGCAGAAAGAGTCAAGAAGGGAAGGAGGGAGAGCAGATAGGAGGTCACTGCCACTAGGGAAACTATATAACCAATCATGGACCAGAGCCTTCGGGAATCCATTATCAGTTACATCCCAAAGCTGGGATGTGATGGTGGCTGGGTGCAGTGAGAAAGAAGAAATCATCTAACCAGTGGCTCCCCTCTCCAATGGTCCAAAGGCCAGTTTCCAGGGGAAGGCTGGTGGGGAAGGGACAGCGTCAATCCACCCATGGGGGCACCACTTCCAACACCCAGCAGTGGAGACACCAGAGAGAATGTGACCCTCACCTCTTTCTCCTTTCTGCCTTTTTCAACAGGTTTAGTGTCCTAACTTCCCACAGTCACTGACTGTGACTTCATCTATGCCCTAATTCTTTGTAAGAATTTAGCAGCACTCTTATCTTAAAAAAGAAAGAAAAAGGAAGAAATTAGGGAAGTCAGCATTTCCCTTGCCTTTTCAAAATAACAGAACTGAGCTGAGCTTCTCTGGCTGTGATCTTCCAGGACATTTTAGCCTCCATGAAACTCTATTCCAGGATCTAGGGTCAGAACCATTTCCTGTGAATCTGCGCAGCTGAGATTTGCCCCAATCATGATGTGAAGGGAAGCATAATCTTCTTCCCATAAAGAAGTTCTATACAGACAAGGAATATAAGGCAGTTCAATTACATTATAATTGACTCTAATTGGCCCTCCCACAGGCTGTTAAATTCTTATCTGCAGCCTGGTAGCACATTAGAACGCTGTAACACCTCTATCCTGCACTGAAGAGCACAATAGAAATGTTAAAACAACAACAACAACAACAAAAAAAACCCACCACTAAGCAGCTGAGCTTGGAAAAAGAGAGCTCCAGTGAGGTCAATAAAATGGCAGCCATTTTTGGAGCGTTTCAAAGAGCTCCCTGGAGGGAATGTGACACTTCTGACTGCCTTCTAAATGCGGAGAGGGAAAAAAAAAGTTCTCGAGGGATTATTATCAAGCACTAAGAGAACTTCTTAAATTAACATATCTTCCAAGAAACTTCTCTACTTTCCTTCATTTGTGCAGTGCGCATTGACTTCAGCCAGGTGCCAGGCACTGAATTAGGACTGGAGATACGGAGTGCAGATGACGTATGTGGAGTCCAGCGCAGGAGAGGAGGTTCAGTTAAGATGACGCCAGGACCCATGGAATGTGGAAGGGTAGGGCGAGAGTGGGTGCAGAGAACCAGGCAGGTGGGCTCCCGGTGGTGGAAAGAACAAGAGTAAAGCGCTACACTCAGAGTGGACACAGCTGGAATGAGCTCCTGGAAAACAGGAAGCAATCCCCCCCAGCCCCCACACGCACGCACACACACACACACACACACACACACACACACACACACACACTTTTGTCTTCCAGAATGGCCTCCGGCAAAGAAGCACCTCCTCCATAAAACTTAGAGAAAACTCAAGATGACCTCCTTGTTTATCTAGACAAAGCCAGACACAGACCCTCCAAATTTCCCATCCTGAGAATCGATGTCTTCAAGGTAAAACACCCTCAGTTCTATTGTCCTGCTATGCCCTGCCCTTCCTCCCACTTCCCACATCCAGCCCTTCCTAGAGCTGAGTTCACTCTTCTCTGTAAAAGAAAAGTCCTTTTTGCTTAACCCTGAAGATGCTGGCAGACCTTATGGACAGAACCTCCTCCCCGTTGCGGCAGCCCTTTTCCCCCTGCCTTGCAATCATCCTTTAGAGTAAAGCCTCCCCTTACTAAGTCCTGACTTGTTCTCTCTTTGACACGAGTAAGCATCTGTGCCAGTGGTTCTTAATACTGATCGCAGTTCTTAAACTTGAGCTCAATCGGAATCCCCTGGAAGCAAGCCTTCTTATGACACAGGATGCTGGGCCAGAGCTGCTGATTCAGTTCAGTAGGGCTTGGGTGGGCCCTAGAATCTGCATTTCTAACAAGTTCCTCAGGGATGCTGATGTGCTGATGCTTAAGAACCACTGATAAAGAACTGGACAGGGAGAGCAAGTGACAGGGCTGCCAGAGAATTAGAGGCCACAACATGAAGCACCACAGGGTTTACGCTTTGATGTCACTGACGAAGGGTGGAAACAAGAAGACACCTAATCACACCTGCCCCTTTGGAAAATCCCTCTGTCTGAAGCTTGGAGAACAAACTGGAAGGGGTAAGAATCAGGGCAGAAGGTCTATAAGGAAACTGTTGCATGATCCTGGTGAGAAATGATGGTGGCCTGGGTGGAGGTGGGGTGTGGAGCTGATTGACTGGAGAGAAGCAGATTCAAGTGGAATTCAGGTAACAGCACGCACAGGACACAGTGGCTGACTGAGGTGGGCCATGAGGAAGAGGAGGGAGTCCCCCATGATCCCTGGCTTCCCAGCAGTAAATGGACCCTGTTATTATGAAAGGAAAGCAGGAAGGAGGAAAAGCTTGAGAGGGAAAGCTGAAGCTGTTATCATCTGGAGTTCAGTCTGTTGGAGAGACCTGGAGTGAGGATGTCCAGTATGCAACTGGATAGAGGGTTCTAGAATGTCAGAGTCTGGTCCACGACAGAAAAAGGTTCTAGAATGTCAGAGTCTGGTCCACAACAGAAAAAGGTTTAGGAATCTTCAGGTGAAGATTCCATGTCAGAGAGAGGACACAGAGTAAGAAGAAAACAGGAGCATGTAAGGAAGCCTGGGGAAAAGGAGGTAGACAGAGGACTGATGCCAACAGCCAGCCCTCAGGGGCCCTAGCATGTTTGTCTCAGTCCTTCCTCAACAGTCTTATAATGCTCACATTCCTCTCAGAATTACTCGGGACTCAACTGTCTTTCCTCCACTAGACTACTACAACTGGAGAACACAGCTGTTCAATAGCAGTTTTGCCAGTTGTCCCATATTGATTCTGATACCAAGTCCAATGTGTGTGTATGTGGGCAGGGGGTAGAGGGACCCCCACACCACCAAGCAAATCTCTACCAGCTGTGTGTCCTCCCATTCAACTCAATTTGACTACCCAGAGATAACATCAGATTCCACAGGTTAAGGGCTCAGTCCCAGAAGACTGTCACTTCCTCTAATTTCAGATACCAATTGCAAGTCCAGGGTGTTACCTGGATTTCTGACAGACTTCTGACCAAGTGGCTGTAAGGCAGAGGTTCCCATGAACCCCTTCTTGGGGTTGATCAACATTTCAATCCAGCTCACAGAATTCAGGAAACTTGTTTACTCACAAGATTACCAGTTTACTGCAAAGGATATGAAAGGACAGGAATCACTACCTAGAAGAAGAGATACAAAGGGCAAGGTCCCGAACAAAGGAACTTCTGTCCTTGTGGAGTTTGGGGCCTGGCTCAGTGGCACATGGCAGTGTTCTGGTTCCCCAACCTGGAAGCTCTCCAAACCCCTCCTTTTGGGTTTTTATACAGGCTTCATTACATAGAAAAGATGATTAAATCGTTGACCACTAGTGATGTATTCAACCTCCAGCCTCTCTCCCTTCCCCAGAAGTCAGGGGATGGCACTGAAATTTCCAACCCTCTAATCTCATGGCTGGCTCCACAGACAACCAGCACCTAT
The DNA here is from genome assembly GCF_003265705.2 of Callorhinus ursinus. NCBI lineage: Eukaryota > Metazoa > Chordata > Mammalia > Carnivora > Otariidae > Callorhinus > Callorhinus ursinus. The sequence continues at coordinate 9,400,589 of NW_027397091.1, read as the reverse complement.
CCTTAGGTGCCTTCCAAAAGTCATCTTATTAATACGACAGAAGACACATTTATTGCTTTCCTCATTTAGGAAATTCCAAGGGTTTTAGGAGCTCTGTGCCAGAAATGGGAACAAAGACCATATATTTCTTATTATAAATCATAATATCACATCCCATCTAGTGTTTCTTTTTCTTGGAAAACGTATTTGACATAACCAACCATATTAATTTGTCAGTTTGTTTTTAACATCTAGAAAGAAAGCAGATGACAAATATCAGAAATGGCTTCTCCCTTCACTCCTTTCCTCTAGCATCATTAAACAAATTGAAAAGTGACAGATGATGGACTGACCCAAGGAGGAAGACCCTGCCTACCAGGCCCAAAGTAGGCATGCAAATGGAGAATTCACACTTGCAAATGGTGCTCAAGATCCACCATATTGACTTCTTTAAAGGAAATAAAATGTAGCACTGTGCCCCAGAAATTGTTTGTCATATGGTTGTGCATATTTATAGAGAGACTGTTATATTTTTAGTTGGAGAGAGGTGGGTTTTTTCTCAGTTTCTATGGTAAATCACTTCTAAAGTCTGCATTTGTATGATTAAAGTAATAACGTTGAATTGGCCAATTTGCCCAAGTAGGAAATGCACCGAATTGCCAGGATTTAAAATACATACACTCTTTATAAGCAGAACCACAAGAATGGAACAAAATGGAAGACTTTTTTTTTTTATTTAATTACCATCTTCAGACATGTAGTTAAAGTCCCCAAATTCCGCCTGTCTCCCAACTGTATAGTTCCCTGGAGTGGTCTGTGTGCACTCAGCTTGGGAGAGTGGGAAACAGGATCTTTCCCCTTAGGACTCAGCTCATCTTAGATCCATGCTCTCTACTATGGGACCCACAAGCCATGCATGGTTACTTGAAATATGGTGAGTCCAGACTAAGAGGTGCTGTGTCAAATACACACTGAATTAGAAAGAATGTTTTTGATATTTGGGGTTGAATAAAATATGTAATTTTTAAAAATCTTTTCACTGAGTGTAAGTTTGTTAGAGCTGCTGGTAATAATGTACCACTAACTGAGGGTCTTAAACAAGAGATTCACTGTTTCACAGTCCTAGAGGCTAGAAGTCCAAGATCAAGGTGTTGGCTAGATTGGTTCCTTCAGGGGGCTGTGAAGGAAGAAAGGTTTGTCCAGGCCTTCTTCCTTGGCTTACAGATGGCTGACTTCTCACTGAGGTCCCTTCACATCTTCTTCCTTCTATGCCTGTGTCCGAATTTGTAATTTTTCTAAGGATAACTGTCATACTGGATTAGTACAAACTCTAATGACCTCATTTTAACTTGATACCCTCTTTAAATACCCTATCTCCAAATCAGGTCACCTTCTGAGGTACTGGGGTTAGGACTCCAACATCTTTTTTTGGAGAAGACACAATTCAACCCATAAAATACTGTTTACTCTTCCTTTTGTTAAAAAGTGGCTATGAGAGGGTGCCTGGGTGGCTCAGTTGGTTAAGCGACTGCCTTCGGCTCAGGTCATGATCCTGGAGTCCCGGGATCGAGTCCCTCATCGGGCTCCCTGCTCAGCAGGGAGTCTGCTTCTCCCTCTGACCCTGCCCCCTCTCATGCTCTCTCTATCTCATTCTCTCTCTCAAATAAATAAAATCTTAAAAAAAAAAAAAGTGGCTATGAGAAAACATAAAATTACATATACAGCCCCCATTATTTTTCTAGTGGACAGCATGGCTCCAGAATTAATTCTGTCCCCCAGTCTGGAGCGGGGAGGGAAGCTGTGGAGGAAATGCAGTTTTGAGCTTTCCTGGGATGCCTATCATCTAATAGCTTACTGGCCTGTTGAATGACATAATCATGGTTCCCATAATTCTGTGAGAAGTCTGAACGTAAGTTGACCTTGGAATGCCATCATACTGAGAATAAACAGAAGTTTCTTTATTCCTTTTATTCTGTTGGATTTGGCTACAGAGAGTGGAGCCCACTTCGTTCATGCATTCATCCACTGATTCATTCACTCATCCATCCAGTTGTTCATTCACTCACTCATTCACTTATTCATATTACATTTCATTTTTTTGGAGGCCTACAGTTGGTGCCTGCAGAATATCTTAGAGATTTTCTTGACTAAAATAAGAGTTTGGTCATGGCAGCTGAGGAAGATAGATTTTTAAATAGGAGGGTAGACAGCAATCTGAGCTACAGAGAGAAACAGAAAAGAGGTCAGGAAATGGAGGGACATAGGAGAGCAAGAAACAGAGACCGATAATCAGGTTCTGTCCAAGGATTTCCTCTTATTTCTTATGGATGGTAAGGTATTTTTTAAGGAAAGTCTGCCCAGAAGTTAGATGTGAACTCTTCTCACTATGCATAGTTCCTGTCAGCACTTCTTGGCACCTCATTAGCATTCAAGGCCTGTGGGAATTTCTGCTCTGCCACCAGTAAAAAAAAAAAAAAAAAGAAAAGAAAAGAAAAAAATAACAGCATTGAATTAATGGTTAGGAGGGAGTTGTTACCAATTCTTCTTCTTTTTTTACCAACTCAGGGAGCAAAGTTATTCTAATTTAGCAAAGGCATGGGAGGTGAGCATGATAGTGATGGGGTTCAGGACATGCTACCCCAAAATATGGCACCTTGGCATACTGAATATTTTTAGCTGAAGGAGTTTGAGAAAATAGCAGAAGCAGGAAGGTCACTCTGACCTTTCCCCAAGTTCTGTCCTGAAACTGGTCATAAAACTCTCATGTAAGAGGTGCCCTACCTACACCCAGAAGAAAGGAACATCCTTATCTCCTAAGACAAAGACACGCTGAGAAGAATCTGAACAAACCAGCCTTGCTAAACCTCCCCCAGTTTGCTATGCTATTTCTTACGTGACTGTCTACTCTTCATCAAACCTAACATAAAAATGCCCTGGTTTTACTGTTTCTTTGGCTCATTTCCTTCTGAAGCCTCCCTTACCACGTAAAATTTATATTGAATAAGTTTGTATGCTTTTCTTCTGCTAATCAGTCTTTGTCAATTTAATTTTCAGACCTAGCCAGGGATCCTAAGAGGGTTAGGGAAACGTTTTTCCTCCCCTGCAATAGATTCTTGAAAAGTACAGAAGTCTGATTTTCTTTTTGGCTGAATTGACACTAAGTTGTCTCCTGTGTAAAAATCACATGTGGGCTCTCTCCCTGTATGCACAGAATGAAGTCTTTTTAACAAGGTTCTGTTGAGTTGTTTGCATCTCCTAAAAGAACCCCATGGAGACTGAGTTATTCAGAACTAAAATTAACTGAGCCCCTCACTTTCCAGATTCATAATAACCCTGTGCAGCACAGGGAGCGATTGGTAGGCATCTTAATCTCTCTGGATTGACCTCTTTGCCATTCTCCTTATCACTATGGCAGAGCACATTTTCTTCCCAGGGAGGAAACGCAAAACTATTCCAAGTCGGCAGAATTGCCCGGAGGAGATAAGACTGCACTGTATTAACCTTCCCACCCAATATGCTCCCAGCTCCAAGAGGAGGGAAAATAAGACTCAAATTAATTTGGGTTATTACTGACATACTTAGGGTGGCTCACAGATTTCAGATTGATTCTCCTCTCTCAGGTCTGGACATCTCCAGCAAAGCTTTCTCTGGGACAAAGGGGCAGGTAGGTCATGCAGATTATTTCTGACTGTCAAAGAGTCAGGAGACAAATGCATCTTGCGGTAACTGTCAGCCACATGACTTTCTCAAATGCTTACATGAAAGCATTTTAAAGGTAGACCACAACAGGAGGTCCTAAGTAGACCATGGAAGAAGGACTTGGCAGATATAATTGGTCACATGTAAATGCCACCCTGGGACCTAGTAAAGCTGAATTAGCCATAAATCATTTGGGCAATAATATATTTAGCTTTTACTCGGTGAATTCATAAAAGAAAAAGGACATAGTATCTCCCAAACCAGAAATAGGAAAAAATAAAATGAATGCCTTATGCTTCTCCCTATATTATCAAATGTAATGGGAATATTGAAAAGTTGTCAATCTAGACACTTTGTACTAGTGCTTATCATTTTTTGCTGTAGTTCATTGAGATCCATCTTTCTAACATATCCTTGTTCTAAGGCTCTTTGTGTGAGAACTGTACTTCTTACAATTAAATTCCTGCCAATTCCTGTTTAAGATCATGTGTGGTAGCGTCATATTTCATTTAATTGATTTAAATTAAATTTAATTAATGACCTCTGTGCATGTACACCCTTTATCCTGTAGCCTCCTAGCCCCTCCCATTCTCTCTCGCTGGGCTTGGCCATCTGACTTGTAGAGGCCAATGGAAAGTGAGCAATGGGAGGAAAGCAGAGGCATGAAGAACACTTGCCCATTTCTACTTCTTCCCTGCTTCTCTGCAATTTCCTGTGACAACAGGCACACACAGGCTGGCGTCACGTTTGGGGAGGAGACCTGACTCATTTCAGCAGAGGCCCCTGTTGGACCAGCCAGGCCCAGTCAACCTGCCAGTACCCCTCAGAAAATAAGCAGGCCAACTCAAACCAGCCAGTCTCCCAGTACCCGCAGGTTTGTGAGAATTAAAACAAAAAAAGATTAATGCTTTAAAGTCACTGAGTTTGGGGTGATTGTAATGCAGCATTGTTGTGGCATAGCCGAGAGGAAGGGAAGGAGATAAATGAATACTTGATTTTTTTTCTTTTTTGCCAGATAAGAACTAACAATACATTTTGCTAAAGGAGTACAAATACATCTTGCCATTGAAGAAATAATTTGCCATTTGACAATTCTATGCCTCATGCCAAAAACTGACATTTCCAAAAACTTGGCGTGGAGGCTGGGAATACTGGAGGAACTGTCCTGCTCCTTCCCCGAGTTCTGTAGGTGTCCAGGCAGTAGGCTGTCCTCTGGGCCTTAGAGGTATGACAGGATCAATGTCTTGCCTCCTGCAGAAAGCAAGGTTTCCTCTCCTGGATTTCTGACAGCCTGATCTCAAGCTAATCCCACATGGGCTCCAAGAAATCAAGTTTGTATGCTTGATATTGTATTAATTGTTTTCCTCCAAAGCTGTAATAAATTTGCCTTTCTCTTGTCTTAGAAAGTGTAGGTGTGAAACTTCTAAGGTGAAAGAATGTTGATGATCATCTAGTCAAACAATTTTCTTATCTGCAGAAGGATCTATCTTTCCCAAAAGAAAATACCTGGGCACTGGTAATTAATTTTCTTTAAAGGGAATAAAGCAGAGTTTCCCTGTTTGAGGCAGGTTAAGGGGAGCAGAGTGAAGGAAACCTCTCTCCTAACACTCTTCTCTTTCCTTCCCCCACATCCCTAGAGGAGCCCTATGGCACCATAGACACCCCCTGGATCAGAGCTCCTCAAACTTTCACAAATACAGGAATAACCTGGAGTCTTGTTAAAATCCAGATTCAATATCTTTGGATTGGGGCCTTTGGATTGGGGCCTGAGATTCTAATTTCTCACAAGCTCTCGGGCGATATAATGCAGCTGGTGCAAGAGCACGCTTTGAGTGGCAAGGCCCTAGAACACTGAAGAACAACTCAGAAAACATTGCCTTTCTGAGTACCTCCTTTTGCAGACAGGGAACGTGACTCCAGGAAGGTCACATTTAACATCAGGGCTGGGATTCTTCACAGATCAGTGTTCTCTCTTTCCCATCTCTCTATATGACCCCAAGTCCCCACAGGTCCATATCAGATGATAAAAGTACTAGTTAATAAAAATGCTGATCTAGACTTTATACATGCTTTTTCTTTCTGCTAAAATGTTTTAATTCACCAAAAGAATCTCTGGTTTTAAAATCAACTAGTTCCAAGAAATTTGGCAGACTAAAATTATATCCAAAAACTTCTAGTTTAAAATAACATCTGTCACAACTTCTTACATACCACGAAACACATATAAATACACAGAAGATAAAATAACCAAAACAAAACAAAATGATCAGATGACCCCAAAATGAAGAGTGCTGAGTGACCTTGCTTCAGAATTTGGAAGGAATGTCCTCTGTCTATAAAGTCGTCTGAGATTGGGTTGTTGCTGCTTTGCCACATGACACAGAGCAGCTCTACTTGCTGGGAAAGAAGAGGAGGAAAATGCTTCCCACCAGGCTGACCCTGACTCATGGAGCCTTGGCATCTAACTCTCAAACAAAGCTGGCAGCCCATTTTAGTGAGACAGCCACATCATGCAGTTTGAGCAGAAGACATCATCTAGTCGAGAAAAGTCATGCTAGACAGGAGAGCTTGACTCAGAGATACACACATTAGCATTAGCTCATGATTCAACTTTGCCATGAGAAAGGGTTTCTATCACCCCCAAAGCGGACAGAATGCTGAACTTAGGCCTATCTTCAGGCTCTGTGCCCTGACCAAGGTCCAGATAAAAATTTCCCTCAACCAAGAATAAACAGAAATATGCCAACACATGATCTTTAAGAAATTCTGCAGATCTTAAGAGTTATAGGCATATCTGCTGATATAAAACAAAGGAACATCAGAACCAAATGCAATAAAGACCAGAAAGAGGATTTTATCCTAAAAACTCAGAGGAAGAGCACCATGGAAAGAAACAGAATTTTTGACCTCCTGTGCCCAAGCTGGGCACTTTACCTAGAAGGTTCTCACCCACTCTCTCTTCTCTCTTTTAACTAGCTCACTGCTACTCTTTATTCAGGTTTTACCTTCTCAAGGAGTCCTTGCTTTACCCCCCAGATTAAAGTAGGCCCCTATTATATACTCTCAGGGCACCCTGTGATTTTGTCAGTATATAATTATTTGTATAATTATTTCGTTTAATGTCTGTGACTAATAAAGGTGCTACTGAGCATGAAAAAGGTATTCGGCAAATAACCGTTGAATGAATGACTGAATCTCTATTGACACAGAAACTGTGCCTTAGTCTACATAAAATAGAAGCAGAAAGCCATAACAACAATAAAAGACAGAGATGAATATAGAACCTCAGAGTAAGGTACAAAGCAGTGAGTTGAGACAAGCTGAGTGAGGAGATAGGGAAGGATTTTAAGTACACTGACATTGGAAAATCGAGTTAAAATCCTCACCAGAGGTAAGAAAGCAGATCCAACATCATTGAAAATCGCAGAGCTGGGAAGGACAGCATTGGGAGATTTTTCTCAGAATTTAAAAGAAAAAGATGAAAACAATGTGGTAGGAAATTATATATAAGGAGCTAGGGAATAAAAATCTAGTTTAAGAGTTAAAGGCATATCTGCTGATATAAAACAAAGGAACATCAGAACCAAATGTAATAAAGACCAAGTTTAAAAGAAAAAGTTCAAGAAAGTACCCAAGTATGATGGTTAAAAAAGCTCACCTGTTCCAACAAAAACAGACAAAAAACAGTAAGAAAGAAACCCACAACTAGGCACCTGCTAGAGGCGTTTTTGAATGAGTAGAATACAAAAACAAAAACAAAAAAATCCAACAAAACAAGGTAAGAAACACAAGCTACCTCAAAATAAAGAAAATAAGGGCCAGCAAAAAATGGAGGAAAGACTAGAACAGACAAGGCTTGTGAACCAGTAATTTTATACAGTCAAGCCATTATTCGTGAGAAGGAAGAAAAATAAGGTCTTAAGCATACAAGTCTTCAGAAATTATATCAATCCTATACTCTTCCTGAATAATATTAATAAATTACCAAAAGTTTACATCCCACTGAATGAAAGATGATTCAAATTAAAGTGTCATGTTTTATTGTTCAAATATACACTTGCAATGTAAATTCAGCAGTCATAAAATGGTATGCATAAAATAACAGCTCACCAAATGCATAAATTAAAAACTTTAAGAAAATGGACAGAATTACAACCAATGGAGAAGGTTTTAAACAAGATTTTTAAAGTTTTGATAGATGAAGAACACAAGAGGTAAATAAATGCATAAAGAATTTAAATAATATATAATAAAATTTGTAGGGGAGTACTGAAATGCATAATGTAGAAACAAAAATTCACCTCTTTTCCAAGTTTCCTTAAAATCCTTATAAAAACTGATCATGTATTAAACAACGTCCGCAAAACTTTGAAACTTATAATTAACAAAAATTACATTTGCCACATTTTCTAGCACAGATGTTTTAAAACTAGAAATTGCTAGTGAAACTTTAAACAAGACAAAAACAAACCAGCCTTTTGAAAAACATAAATTTTGTCATAATCTGAGTTGAGAACTCAATATAAGAGTACAAGTTTTCACCTTAAACTATGTGGTCTCGAGTTTGTTTTACGATACTTCAGTAAAAATAGAAAATATATGTGTGCATGCTCATTTTAATCTAGACCACTGGATATTCAGTTGCCCCAAATCCTCCAGGGTGATTTGTTAGCACTCCATCAAAGACCACACTTTCAAGGTAATTACCCCAAGTTCTGCAGCAATGTTGATCTCAGAACAAAATCTAGGGTTTTGTGAATTAGCATAATTTGTGTCAGAAGTGAATTTTGTTTATTGAGTCTAGCAGGTTTTTTTAAATCACCACAATGGATTTTATTTTATTTTTTTTAAGATTTTATTTATTTATTTGACAGATAGAGACACAGCAAGAGAGGGAACACAAGCAGGGGAAGTGGGAGAGGGAGAAGCAGGCTTCCCGCTGAGCAGGGAGCCCAATGTGGGGCTCAATCCCAGGACCCTGGGATCATGATCTGAGCCGAAGGCAGAAGCTTAATGACAGCCACCCAGGTGCCCCACCACAATGGATTTTAGAAATGAGTTTACACTAGTGATATTAATGGTGCTCAGTGTATTCGGGTTGGTTAGAAATATGCAAGAGTCATTCAGACCCTTGTATGAACTGGGTATAAAATTCAAGGTATCCTAGATTCTTCTCAGTTAGGAATGGTACCCTAAGCTTGATTCATAAACAATTCAGCATTCAGCAGATAATGAAGAGGATTCCATTGTATGCTTAGCTGCAACCTGCTACCTTTGTCTTGGGTGAATATTTTATGGAATATTCCAGTATTCCAACATTTATTGAAGATGCTATTAAATCACCTAAAAAAAGAGATGGAGTCTTTATTGAGCCTGCAGAGCACAGTGTGTGGACTCTCAATTTTACTTGCTAATAAATGTCTGTAAATGAGGCATAGATAGCTAGATCTGAGATTTGGCTTCATTGCAACTTTTTAACAAGTCTGTGGAGAGGAAACTTATCACCTCCTCCATTATGGTAGGCTGCTGAAAGTTCTCTCAAAGAATAACTGGCTGAGTTTGACCTAATCAATTTAAATCACTTCCCAGTAGGGCACAGCAATGCCTCCAATATACCAAAGTTAATGGCCCATTTTGACCTATTATAGGGACTTCTAAGTACAATAGCACAATTTCTCACCTCACTGATTCAGGGTGAAATATTAGGAACCGTGATTAGTATACTGCTAGCTATTAAGATAAGAAATAAGCTATTATAAAGAACTCATTTTCTAATTTTATTTCATTTAAATTAAACAAATTTAAATAGCTACAAATGGCTAGTTGGCTACCTTATGGGACATCATAGATATGGAACATTTCCATTATCACAGACAGTTCTATGGGAGTGACATTAGAATCAAGAAGGTGATAAGCATGATTCTCCTGATACACTGCTTCTCTTAAGTCATAACTTCAATTAATAGCATTCCTGAATTCTCCTTGTCCTGTAACTGAGTATTCCCTTCCCACTCTGATTCTGGACTTGGTTATATGACTTGCTTTGGCCAATGGAACAAGAGAAAATGTAACATAAACAGGCTTTCTTGCCCTTGATTTTGTGCAACCATCATGAGAACATGCCTACATTAGCCTACTGGAGAGACTTGAGAGACATATGGAAGGGATCCATGTTGTCCCATTTGAGACCAACCTAGAATAGCCAGCCTCTAACTAAACCACCAGCTGACTATAGATGGATGAGTGAGCTCAGCCAAGACCAGTGGAACCACCCAGTTGACTTATAGACTCAGAAGAGACAAGAAATCATTATGGTTTTAAACCACTAAGTCTTGGCATGTCTTGTTGTAACTGTCCTAAAGTTATCAATCACGATCAACCTCAACTAGTGACACAGCTGTGAAACTCAATTGAAAAAAGAAATAAATGTCTGGGGAAGATTAGGCAGATGAAGGATGGTATTATGGACTATATGTTCGCATCCCCCTAAAATTTGTATCTTGAAACCCTAATCCCCAATAAGATGATGATATTTGTTGGTGGAGCCTTTGGAAGGTGATTTGGTCATGACGGTAGAACTTCCAGGATAGGATTAGTGCCTTATATGAAGAGACACAATAGAGCTTCCTTTCTCTCTCTGACCCTCCTCCCCTCACCCCTCTGACCTCCCACCATGTGAGGAAACCAGGAAGAGGGCACTCACCAAGAACTCAACCATACTGGCACCCTGATCTCAGACTTCCAGCCTCCAGAGCTGTGAGACATGAATGTTCATGTTTAAGTCACTCAGTCTGTGGTATTTTATAATAGCAGCCAGAACCAACTATGGTAGATGGTATGCCCTACTCCTCAGGCAGGTATGTTGTCCCAACCAAGGTAATTTCTTCTTCTTTTCTCCACTTAGGGGGATACCTACAAAGGAGTTTCTGATCCCTGTCTACTCAATTATTACCCTTATGGAAGGAGGAGTTGATAATCAGATGTACCAAAGTATAAAATATTCATTGGATCAGGTACTGTAAGCATAGGAATTGTATCTATAAAAGGCAGTCTAAGGTCCCACTCATTCTTTTACTTCCTATTCTTCACCAGGAAGCTCACTTTACTTGTCTTCTCTCCCTGTCACCATGCTAGAAGCATACCATGAAAGGCTAGAGGCCTACTTTCCAAAGGTAAGCAACATCCTTGCCCATGTGATTGACAGGAAAGGAGGTATCAGAATCACTCCATTGCAAATATATCTCAAAATATCCAACAACATTATTTAGATTCTGAACAGAATTGGGTAGCAACACACTTTGGCCCCAGGATTAAAACCAGCACAGCTATCATCTGCATATAGGATGAAGCTGTCTGACACTTGAATGCAATAAATTAACAACATTGTTCTTTGTTTCTCTTTTGGCTACTGATCTTTGTATGCATTTTTTGCATGGTCAGATTCCATTGGGAAAGGAAGCATAAGAGGAAGTCAACCCACTGTGGCTTGTTAAAAAATAATCTTGAGTTAATTTAAACTCAATTATGGCTTATTCTACATACCACACTCCTTAAATAAGTGTCTAAGAGGCAAAATTTCAGACACTGTAATTAAATCGGTTTAGAGAACTATTATAAAGAGAGGTGTTGGGAAAAGAAGACATTAATAAATTGTATATTCTTGGAAAGTACACACTTACAAGATTTGTAGTTCAGGTTGAGAAAGTGATTAATATGAGCAAAATCATTTTAAAATATTGGTGTTATGACAGCAAGAGGAGTAAAGGCGCAGAGGTGGAGGAAATATCTTTTTAAATGAAAAACTTGAGATGCAGTTTATACCTTTAAATACACTCAGGCTGCCTACAATCAAAAAAGGCAAAAAGAAATCAATTGAAATCCCATATAAAATGTTGGAGATCCAAAGGGTACAATATATCAGACACTGGTAGAGTAAATGAAAGAGTTTGGGTTTGGTTTTTTTCTCCCTCAAATAAGAGAATGTAAATTTGAAGCAAAGATATTGAGAGTAACATTTTTCCTTCCAGCTCAAAAGTTACTAGAAAAAAAAAAAGATTTTAGAATATGGTCTTCTTATTTGTAAATCAGAACTAAGTGGGGAGCACAGGCACTGGGGGGCATGGAGAGATTGAATGAAGAAATGGAGCTTGTATTAGCAGAGATTCAAAACTGTGCCAAAGCAATCATTTCTTCAAATTTCCCTCAAATAAATTAAAAGAATGGCCAGTATAAGTAAAATAGTGAACCAGAACCTATCTTTATTCTTGCCCCAACCTTCCAAAGCTTGCTTTCTAGTCATCTTCACTCTGTCTCAATTCACTTTTACCATCATTCTAGTTTATTCCAAACAGTCTTCTGTTTTGAAGATTTACTACTCAGGATAAAGCAGTCAAATCTTCCCACAGAAGTTGTTAGCATCTCTCCTGACCTTGAGTGCTTCTCATATGTAACATCCAAGACCTGAGTCAAGAGAACAGACTGCTCCCCAGAACAGGATTTTAACCATATATACTCAACAATGTGGTAGATGTTAGTCACCTATGCTGTGTAACAGATCACTCTAAAAGTTAGTAACTTAAAACACAATCATCATTTAATACCTCTCATAGTTCCGATGGGTGAGAAATTTCGGACTGGTCAGTTAGGCAGTCCTGACTTTGGGTCTTTTGACCTTTTTTAGGGTTGTAGTCAGATGGTGGCTGAGACTAATGTCATCTTCAAACCTTCACTCACATGTCTGGTGACAGGGCTGCAAAGACTTAAGTAACTGGGGTCCTGAATATTTGGGGCTTCTCAGATTTCATTCTCTGTCTCTATATGGTCTTTTTATGTGGTTTCTCCAGAATGGTGACCTCAGTGTAATTGAACATCTTATATGTCAGCTCAGGGCCCCATAGTACATGTCTCAAGAAATAAAAAACCAGGTAGTAGCAGTGTGACCATCTCTAGTTTAGCTTTAGAAGTCACACAGAGTTATTTCTATCATACTTGATTGATTGAGGCAATTCCAAGAACCATCCAGCCTCAAGGGAAGGGAATTTAGGCCCAATCTCTCCATGGAGGAGAGTCAGCATCACAGTATAAGAAGAGCATGTACATGTAATGGTACAGTGGTTTTTGGAAAATGCAGTGTGTTACAACTTCTCTTTTGGTAGCCCTAGCCCCGTGGCTCTTCAATTTCTCCTATCTGATTAAACATTATAATGAACATAAATGAAGTCAAATAACAGAGCTTATCAAAGCTAGAAGAGAATGTTAATGTAAGATACATCAAAATCAATATCCAGGGTGCCTGGGTGGCTCAGCTGGTTAAGCGACTGCCTTCGGCTCAGGTCATGATCCTGGAGTCCTGGGATTGAGTCCCGCATCAGGCTCCCTGCTCAGCGGGGAGTCTGCTTCTCCCTCTGACCCTCTTCCCTCTCATGCTCTCTATCTCTCATTCTCTCTCTCTCTCAAATAAATAAATAAAATCTTTAAAAAAAATCAATATCCAGAATTACCTTTTGGCAGACTTGGACTGAGTTTAAAATAACAAGATGAAGCTTATAAAGGGCCATGTGTGGGAATTTAAAAATAATTCTATGAATGCACAATAGGGAACTCCTGGCTTGGGAGGAGTTCATATGAAAAAGAGCTGGGAATTGTGGTTGAATGTAAGCATGAAATGTATCAAGAGTGGGATGTGATTGCTTAAACAAATGAGAATCTGTACCACATTTAGGTTGTATTTGTGATATATAGTGTTCATATTATGGGAAGTAAAAGCCCAACATCCCTTGCATTCAATTAACCATTCATTCACTCAATTAATGTTTATTGCATTACTACTATATGCCATGCGCTGTTGCAGGTGCTGGCAATATACCAATGAACAATCCGCACACAAAACCCTACCCTCATAAGACCTGCATTCTAGTGGAAAAACAGATGACGAACCAGACAAAAGTGCTAGAGAAGAAAAATGATGAAAAAGAAAGCAAGAAAGGGGAATAAATGTTGGGAATGAGAGGGTTACAATTTTAGATAAAACGGATAGGGAAGACTTTGTTGAGAGGGGTATTTGAGAAAAAATAAAAAGGACAAAATAAACAAGCCATGCATATCTCAGAAAGGATAGAGAGAAGGAATATCTGGGGCAAAGGCTGAGGAGGCCTGGCAGTGAAGAGCCCAGTGTGGTTGGAGCAAAGTGAGCAAGACTGAGAGGAGTAAGAGATACAATCAGAGAGGTGATGCAGAGCTGATTTTCTAGGTCCTTGTGGGTCATTCTCGGAGTACTGGATCTCACTCTGAGGAAAGAGAGAAGCCAGAGGAAGGCTTGAACAGGGGAAGGACATAAACTGACTGGGAATTTCACCAGATCAGCAAGAGTGGCCCCTGTATTTATGCAGGGAGACTAGTTAGGAGATATTGTTGATAATCCAGACAAAAATGATGGTGACTTAAACCAAGATGGTAACAGTGAAGGGGCTAAGAGGTGGTCAAATTATGGATATATTTTGAAGGAAGAGCAATAGCATTTTCTTATTTATCAGACACAGCTCAGGAAACAGAGGGGTCAAGATAATACCATTAAGTGGGGCCTGGGCATTTGCTGAGATGAAGGCTGCACATGAGCAAGTTTTAGGTCAAATAATGGGAGCTCAGCTTGGGATATATTTATTTTTAAATACCTATGAAATGACCAACTGGATATATCAATCAAGAAGGTGGATATAAGAATCGGTAGTTCAGGGAAGAAGTCCAGGCTGGCAATATAAATTTGGTAGGCATCAAAAAACAAATATTTAAATCCATAAGTTTGGTTGAAATAACCAAGAGAGTGAGAATAAAAAGTTCCAAGGACTAAGCCTCTTTAAATATAACCCAAACTTTAGAGACTGGGAAGATGAGGAAGATCCAGCACAGTGGACTAAAAAAGTGGTCCTACAAGTAGGAAAACCAGGCAAACATGGTACCCAGAAAGCCTAATAGAGAAGGCATTTCAAATAAAAGAGGAGCTTATCATCTGCTGCTGAAAGCTCAAGTGAAATAAAGAATGAGGATGAATTCAGGACAAGATTTTTCAATGCAGAAGTCACTGGTGACCTTGAAAGAAGCAGTTTTAATGGTGTAATGGGGGCAAAAATTGATTGGAATGAATTCAAGAGAGAACGGAAGGAGGAAAATAGAAGCCTGGACAATTGACAGAACCCTTTGAGCTCTGCTGTAAAGGGAAGGACACAAGTGAGGTAATGGCTAGATAGAACTATAGTTAAGAAAGGAAAAATAACAGCATGCTTCCATGCTATTGTGAAGCTTCCAGGAAAGGAAAAAAAAAATAGGAAAGGGAAAGAAGAATTACTGGATTGATGACCTTGAGAAAATGAGGAAAGGATGGAATCTAGTGCACAAATGGAGGCATTGCCCTTAGCTAAGAGTATGGGTAGTTCAGGCTTGCTAACAGGAGAGAAGCCAAAAAATGCAGATAGGGGAGCACAAGTGGTAGTGGGAGTTTATAAGAGTATTCCTATGAATATTTCCATTTTCTTCATGAAATGGAAAGCAAGGCCATCATGAGAGCATCAGGAGGAGGAGGGAGGTGTGGAAGGTCAGAGCACAGATGGGAGGGTATAAAATGGTTTTATAGGAGATTGGGAGAATGAATGGATGGAGAAAATAGGAGTGCTGTGTAGACCAAGACACAGTTGAGCTTGATAACTGTGAATGAACGTGAGACCAATCAGCACAGCTACATATTTTTCTCCAGCCACTTTCATGACAGGTGAAGAGGTATAGAGTAGGCAGAAAGATGTGGCAAAGGCTGTGTTCAATAAGGGTGTTGGGTTAGCAGACAAGAGAATAATCATAATGGTTGGCCATGGGATTTGAGCTGGATAAGGAGAAAAGTGAGGATTGTAGGTGGTTTTGACAGTCCGAGAGGAGGTGACTGTACCCACTGTTTGGAGTTCTCAGAACTAGGAACTACTGCAGGTGTATACTAGGGGGAGTGAGATGGAAGGGCAGGAGGTGGTAGTGGCAGTGTGACATGTTTGGCACTGAGAGAATAGAGGGGGTCCAGTTATTGGCAATGACAATGTCTATAGAGTATAAAGACTCAGTGAGTGGGGTAGGGTGCAGGACAAGAGCATGGCAAGAGAGAACAGGGAACTAAGCTACCAATGAATTCATGCTAGAGAGCCTAACAATTATCCAAGAGCTAAAATGTTCAAGGAATATGGGCAGTGAACAAATAAGTGTACAGATAATTACAATAAAGAAGGGGTAGCAGGTGGAATAAAGTAATGACATGAGAGCCAAGGTGAGGGATAGTGTTTGGAGAAGAATTAGGAAGAGGATTTGGAATGGCAATGAGGAGCAAACAGAACATCCATACATCATCAAACCCAGTGGCACCAACAGTGTAAAAAAGGAAGCAACGATCAGTTGAGTTGCAAGGGAAGCAAGGTGATAATGTTTCCAACTAGAACAAGTAGTGAAGGGGATGGTCCCAGGAGAGGGTGAGATTATGGGGTATTTTACTCATGACTGTGAGTCTTGGAGGCACCATGGAGTGTTTTTAAGTGATGGAGAGGGTGGGCTATGAGATCAAAAAAGGTGATGGACAGAGTCATGTGAGAAATAAGGCATTACCTCGAAGATCTGGGCTTCTTAAGGTGACTGACATATGCAGGGGATAAAGGATATAGTAAATCCAAGACAGAGAGTAGTCTCCAAACTGTGAAGGTTGGAGGGTAGAGCCACTGAGAGCTCTTGCAAGGAAGGTACAGACTTCCACATTTAAGGTTCTGTGTTCAACTTGTAATGCTGTTTTAAGAAAATATAAATGAACTGGAGTCCATTGAGATGAACAGGCCCAGAATAAGGCGAATACAATGGAAATCCATTTTAGGAAAATCAATAGAAAAAACTGAGAAGGATTTGCTGGGTCTCTGGGAGACATAACTGTCTTTAAGTATCAGGAATGTTTAATGTAAAAGAGGGTCCTTCTTGTGTCTTATTGCTCCAGAAAACAGAACTTGAACCTGTTGGCTGGAAGTCATAGGGGAAAGAAATACCAGCTCCAAAGACTTGAGTCACCAATGATGGACCAATGGACAGCTACCGAAAAGTGCTGTCCAAAGACCAGTGCTGATCAACAAACTATGTTACCAGTCTGTAATAAGGGAAGTATAAAACTTGAGAGTGAACATATTGTTAGCAATTCTTCTGTAATGTTTACTCATTTTTTGAAATGCAATTTTAGGTTTGTTTACTCAAATAAAAAATGTGGATATGTGTTTTATATGTCTTATTTCATTTTCCTAGTATTTTAAATACTGAGAAATCCTGTAGATTTTTTTAAAAAGTAGATTCGTTATCATAAATAGCTAGAGAGTCTGGACTAACCTAGAATATCACTGGAGTCATTTAACGGTCCATTCAGCAGCCAGCTCTTGATTTCTAATACTATTCTCCAATAAAAGGAATCAGGGCTTCTTAGAGAAATGGCTGATGTTAAGACTGAGTCAGGAAATAAACAAGATGAGCCTTGAAGCATCTTGTAGTGCTAGAAAATAAGCAAGTGTTCTCTCTTACACACACATACACACAGACACGCAGATATCTGGGTATGTCAAAGAGACACAGGAACCAAATGAAAGAGTTTGCAATGGCCAAAGTGGGAACAATTTGAGCAATAAATAAGGTAGCACTGGATTATAACCCAAAGAATCAAATAAATATCCATGAGTTTAAATAAATAAATACCCACACTGATATAAATAAACAACCACATAAATAAATGGGCAAGAACAAAAAAAATCTAGTGAAGAAGAATTTAAAATAATTCATGTAGTTACTCTGTCTTTAAGGAAGTGAAGAAAAACTCTCCACTGCTTAAGTGTTAGCTGAAAATAGTGACTTTCTTCCAAGGAGCAGAGTATGGAATGGGGGAAAAAGAGTAACTTCACAGTGGAAAAACTTCAAGCCAGACAATCAAGGTCAACATCAACAGTGATAATTCATACTGATAGTATCGACCCTTGATATGATGTAGTGAGAATGGCACTTTACCTCTGTGGTCTCCCTCCCAAAAGCATATTACCTCAATCTAACCATAATAAAAATATCAGACAAATCCTAATTGAAGGACATTTTGCAAAACGCCAGAACAGTACTCCTCAAAACTGTCAGGTCATCAAAAACAAGGAAAATCTGAAAAACTGCCAAAACCAAGAGAAGCCTAAGGAGACATGTAGGTGTTATCCTGGAACAGAAAAATAACATTAGACAAAAGCTAAGGAAATCTGAAAAAAATACGGTCTTAATTAATAGTAATGTAGCAATATTGGCTCACTAATTATGACAAATATATTAATGTAAAATGTTAATAGTAGGAGTAGCCCACTGGGTATGGGCTATATAGGAACTTTATACTAATTTCACATTTTTCTGTAAATCCAAAACTATTCTAAAATAAAAGTTTATTAAAAAAAAACAAAAATATTCAAGAAGAAGCGGGGTAGGACTTCCTATTCACAGTGAGAGAGTAAGAGGAGGTCTGGAATAAAAGACCTGACTACCCTTACTGATAAGGGGAAGTCACTTAATTTCACTGAGCTTCTATCTCCTCATCTGCAAAAGAGAAATGATACCACCTTTATCTACCCCTTAGAGTTAAGACTCAGATGACATGATCCATGGGAAGGGTCTCTGGAAACATCATAATCTATATACAAGGAAATTTGGAGCTTGCTATCATTGTAATACATGGAGAGATTCCTGCATGGGAGATCATTTGGACTAATTCCAATTACAATGTCATACACATACACACACTGTTCCCTGGGCACCCTACTCCCAGAGGTTCTGACTCAGTAGGTCTAAGATACAACTGACAAGTCCATATTTTGAAGCTTCCCAGGTGATTCTGATACACAGCCAGATCTGAGAACCACTAAACTATGTGAATTCTAAAATCTTATTTTATGATCAAATGTTAATGACACATGATTACTTTTTCCAGAAATGTGGCACCCTTTGAGAAAGAGTTAAACTTTGCAATAAAAGTATAACTCTAGATATCAGTCAGCCTGTGGGTGATGTGGGTGAACAAAAGGTGTTAGTCATAATCTGTTCTGCCTATTTGTAAATTCAACTCAACAGGGAAGGCCTTCAAAGTAGCATGAAAAGGTCATAGCCGTTTACTCTTCACTTAACTGGGGTCCCTCAGTGTGTGTGTGTGTGTGTGTGTGTGTGTGTGTGTGTAATTCAATTGGAAAATACCACATACACAATAAAATGCATAATGTGGAAATCTTAAGCATATAGTACCTTGATTTCTTGTGTATATATAACAGCCCACATGATCATCATCCAGATCAGGATATAATTTCCAACACTGCATAAGCCTCCCCAAACTCCTTCCCAGTGCACAGTGATAACCAAACTACTGAGTCCACTCCTTGGTAAGTTAGAGATTGTTATCAGGTGGAGCTGTCACACTAAGGAAATTTTATTTGTAGCAAATGAGGAGATCGTGGGGCATAACCTCCAAAGCCAGGACTCCCTGAGCAGGGGTGAGTGTGTTTATTTTATTTAGGGTTATGATGAGTATTCAGAAAGGGGAATTTTATCATAACATTATAATGACGCAGAGGTAACAGTCAGACAAGGGGGAAGGGTTAGGGACATGCTCCAGGAGCTGAGAGCTGGGATAAGCTAGATAGATCTTGGACTCCTTATCTCAGGTAATGAATGCAGGGTCTTGCTTACTTTTGAAACAGCACTGTGAGTTTTACCACTGATTTATTGTCTCTGATACCCTTAGGCTATTTTCTGGCCCGGTAGATACTGATAGTATTTGCATTCTCTTTTTCCCTTAAAAATCCTTAACTACGGAGGTTTTTGCATTTCTTTGTAATTCTGACACCTCCTAGGAAGTTCTGCCACAAGTGTGCTAGGGGCAAGTGGAGTGGGTAAGGCAAAGATCACAGAAAATAGCTGGGGGCCTGAAATGATTTCTTCCTTTATCTGGGGACCCCTAAATCTTTCTGCTTACACAGTCACCCAGCCAGAGGTAGCCACTCTTATGCCTTCCTTCACCATCGATTAATTTCACATATTCTTTAGCTTCATCTGAATGGAATCATGTAGCATGAACACTTTTGTGACTGTGTTCTTTCACTCAACTAATTATTTGTGAGATTCATCCATACTGGCGGATGTACCAGTAGCATGGGGTCTTTACTGCTGGTCTTTCAGGTCTTAGCAAGAGCTCTAAATGATCAAGTTCACATGGTCTATATGTAGATTCAATAATTATACAAGGGACAGAATGACAAGTCAAAGATGGGAAATTCTCCAAAGATGTTGAACTTCGGTAAACTTTGCCAAGAGAAAAATAATGGCACCCTTCAAGGTCAGCCCCGAGTTGAATCTCCAGGAGGGAATCAGAATGCATGCTCCATACCACTATCACCTCCCAGAAATCTGCATTTTTGTCAAAAAATTCTTCTTGACTTGTACATATGCTAATGTTTGAGAACCATTCCTGTGAACTCTACAGATAATGTAGAAAAGGGGCTTTGATCAATGGAGGTACCCACAGACTGCTGAACAAAAGCTAAAGGTTTTGAATTGTGACTTCCGGGTTATCACCTAGAAGGTCTGATTTTGATGGGACTGAGTTTAACTGAGGTCTTTTCGTCCCCTTTCTTGAAATCTGCCTGCCCTGAGGTAAAGACTTTTTTTTTTTTTTTACATAAGACTTGATAGAGCATTTTTAACTGGAAAGAATAAAGAAAAAAGAAAAATGATGGGCCAAACAAGAACAGTGCTGATTTCCTTTCAAATATAATGTCAAAGCTGATTATCAAAGCCACTCTCAGGGGTTTCAGGAAATACAGCTTTGAACAAAGCCACAGGAGTCCTTCCTTATTCTCTGTGGTCTGCTGTGCAGTCAACCAACCATAAAACCATACACATGCACCCACGGCAAAACCACTGGGCTCTACTGAGCACTCTGAATCAGCGAACATTAATCCAAAATACTGTTTTTTAGACATCTTTATGGAAAACCACGGTTCCCCTTCCCTGGGTTAGTCTGCATTCATTTGCTAACACAATTTCCACATGCTGAATTCCAATTGACAAATAGAACAATCAACCTATCATTCTATTGGCAGTCAATGTTTGTGGGTTTCCAGTTGTTGCCCCTTAGCTTTATTGCACATCTCACCATATCCATGGTCTTTTTCTGAGCTATGTATGTGCCTGGGAAAACAAGCATGCAGACTCACAGGTTCATATATCCTCCAAAAAAGTCCCACTTGGGGAGTGTTTTACTAGTACCTTAATGATATTGACAGCTGACATTAGTAGCTATGACTCACACAGCTCTTTACCTAATGGATTTTATGTGCACCACAGCAGAATCCTTGAGAGATAGAAAATGCTATACTCATTCCACAGATGAAGAGACTGAGTTTAAGCACTTTCTTTGCTTGAAATTTCTTAGTGCACAGGTACAATGTCCAGTATCCAAACGTATGATGTCTAGCTCCAAATAACATGTTATTTTATTTTTCTACAGTGAAATGTTCTGTTAAGATTAAGTCAATAAAAAGTCAAAACTGATAGAAGTAGTAAAAAAGTGGTTGCCAGGGAGGGGTTGGGGATGGGAGAAATAGGGAGAGGCTGGTGAAAGGGCACACACTTTCTGCTACAGGATGAATAAGGTCTGAGGATCTAATGGAAAACATGGTATGGTGACTACAGTAGTTGATGATACTGTGTTGTGTGATTGAAGTTTGCTAAGACAGTAGAAATTTAATGCCCTTGCCAAAAATAAGAAAAGAAAATGAAAAAAGATAAAGATGTGAGGTGATGGATGTGTTAATTAACTAGATAAGGGAGGATCTTTTCACACTGCATATGTATACCAAATCCTGACGATGCATAAATATTTTATAATTTTATGTACAAATTATATCTCAATAAAGCTGAATTTTTTTAAAAAGGCAGAGAAGGAAAAGGATATATTTTTTAAAAGGAATAATTTTCAAAGCGTAAGAGGACAGTAATTTTGCTTCCTTCTCCCATTCTCATCAAAATCATATTTACAACGATCTCACGTTTCACTCATATATTGGGTGTGGACAGGTATGTCCTGGAATGGACTTCAGAAATCTCGGCATCTAATCCTGCTCAACCACGAATGCATGTGCAGTTGTGAATCACTCCTTTACCTGTCTCAGCCTTTATTGATCATCAGTAAATAAGCCTATTGACCCTACACCATCTTTAAGGGTCTTCTTCAGCTTATGGTAGATTTCTTTAGGGTGACTGAGGGAACATTTACAGGCAGCAATGTCAGGATGCTGCAGTCAATGCTTCTGGTGCATGGTACTCCATCACCTCAGCCCACCTGATCCCTCCCCGCTTTGGAGTATAGAAGGTGGGCAGTGACCTCCAGCACCTCAGCTATGAAAGACTGTCAAACTGCAAAATCCCAAAGCACGGCTCTCAACCAGCAGTTGGAAGGAGCCATGGGATAAATATTCCAGAATCCCCATCTGTGGAACAAGTCTGGGGCAATTTCTATGTTTTTCCTGAGAATCTTAGTGGGGTTGAGTCCATTCCCTACAGGAGTAACCAGCTCCATTTCCATTAGCTTTTCTCTCCTCCATTTCATGTTCCCTATGGCCCTACCTGTGCTTCCTGGGTTCACTTCCAAACAATCTACCTGCACTGATATCCTTGTCTCAGACTCAGCTTTTTGGAGAACCCAAAGCAAGACTTAGGCTTTAGAGGATGGTTAGTGTCTGAATACAGAATTAGGTGGTACACAACACATTACCAGTGAATGTATATGCAATTAACCCCTTTAAGTTGTTTCTTTACAATTTACTGTGAGACTTTCCAAATACTTCTTTGTATGTACCTACCTGCAAAGTTTAGAGAGGTGAGGACATGGCATAATTAGTGTGTGATGTGGCCTTCTCTAAATAGGAGAATCTCCACAAAATTTTATTTTGTTTTAATAGAGACTACTGGACACATCCCCTTCATATTTTGTAAAATTGTAATTCTTCAGTTAGCACCCCAAATCATATCTTAATGAATTGGTTTCAGAGTGACATTTTAAGGCAAAAATCTCTACTAAATTTCTCATTAGGTGATCTTCATTTGGAAGCTGATCACAACAGTCACCTGTCTTATTAGTAAGGATAGTTTTGGCTGGGAATTACCAAAACCCTCATCTCTAAGGTGATCAACTGTCTCATTTTCTTTGGGGCCATCCTGGTTTTAATACTGAAAATCCTAGGAAACCCCCTAGTCATGGGCAAACCAGAACAGCTGGTCAACCTATCAAGTCCCACCCATCTTTATCTATATCATTTAATCATCACTCATATCTTGGGTAGTACATCTAACTCTTCAGGAGATTCAGGTCTTATATTTGCCCCTCTCCATTGGAACCATTTGATGGGAAACCAGGGGAAGAAGAGTTATCCAAAAGAAGGGGCGTGTACTGAGTTTTCCAAAAGAAGTGGTGGTAGGGAGGCTTGGATAGAATGTGTATGTATTTTATGGCTACAGATATAAAGACAGATACAGATTTTTATGTCCACCCTATTCTTTAAGGAATCATTCTCTTTCACTCTTCAGATCTCATCATCATTATTATTTTTTCTCCTGTTTTTTCCTTTACCTCCCACGTAGGTCTTTCCTCTTCATTTTACATTCCAGCCCCAACACTCTCATTTTCACAGCACCCCGAGGGACTCACATTTCCCTCCACCATCTGCACCACCAGATCCAAATAAAAGTATGCTCCAAAAAATATGCTTTCTGAGAAAGAAATGAATAGATACATTAAGAGCTAAACATAAACATATGTTATAGAAATTTAGAATGCGTATCTTCTTTCCTTTGGCTCACTGTTTTGATTAATGCCATTTTCTCGAAAAATGTTAAATGCCCATCTCTTGATTCATGTAAAACTTTTTCTTTAGGCCTCTGTGGCCAGGAAGTGGGCATTTTAAATAGTCACTAAGGCCCTGTTTAGTGTCTAAAGTAGTAACTCATTACAGGCTTAAAATTCCACCAGAAATATTATTAAATAAAAGTTACTGGTTGGCCAACTCCTGAACTTGAGTTTTAATTCCCATGATTAAGGTGGAAGTGATAAAATACGTAAAAACTCTAAAGGATTGTCCTCACCAAGAAGGCCTTAATATTCCCCACAGCTTGACTGAACCTTGGACAGGCTTCTGCCTGACTCTAGTTGACTGATCTCACTTGGCTCAGAGCATTTACTTTACAGAACTTGTAATCCTACATCCTTTTTCTGCCCCTCTGATATGTAAATATTCCTAAAAGCCTCTTTACAATTTTCCAACCCAAGAATGCCTGTCTTAAGGATCTGGGAACCATCTCTTTGAAATGTAATCATAAAAAAAAAAAAAAAAAAAAAAAAAAAAAAAATAGAACCCCTATCTCCCAGTTTCTGTGTGAGGGTAGAAGCCTAACTTCCCCGTGGAAAACTACCATCTGTCATTAAAAAAAAAAATGAGAAAGCTTACTTTTCCTCGAAATGAAGCCAATTAGCAGATGCTAAAAATTTGGTCTTCAGAACGTTGTTACCTATGTCTTGCCATTCTCCTAGGTTTTATCTCATATCCTGTGTTTGTCTCTATCTTATCTCAGGTATTATTTTATCTTATCTCTACAGAGCGCCCTCATTCTACCATTTTTATCAAATCCTGATCAAGCCGTCAAGGTTTCAGTGAGCTGCCATCTTTATTATGAATATTTCCATGATTAAAGCAACCAAAAGTGTCCTATTACTGCTCCTAACTCCTACGGTACCTTGCTTGGCCTCTTCTCCCTCCTGTCTTTCTTTATCCACCGGGTTTCTCCCGGGAATGTTTCCTTAATAAATCATTTACACCTGAATCCTTGCCTCAGGATCTGCTTCTGTGGAACTTGTCCTAAGAAACCCCTTCTCTAATGACTTCAATGTCTTGTTGAACACCTAACAAGACACATCAGGCCCATTAAGATCTTGCTTGCATTTCTAGCCTTGTCTCTTGTCTCTCTCCCCAGGATACTCAGTGGTCCATCTGAGCAGCTATTCGCTCATGTTCTGTGCTTCCGTCTGTGCTCTCATGGCTCCCATCCATTCATCCTTTTAAGTCTCATCAAAAATTACCAACACTGGAGAGCCTTGACAAATTCTCTTTCTTCCCCCCTACTCTAGGCAGTTTCTCACTTCTCTTGTAAAAAAAACAGTAGGTCCTTTAAAAGAGCACAGCTTTTTAAAAATACACAAATAGTAAGATGATTTAGTGCCAAGCCTCAGCAGAGGGATTATAGGCAAGTTATTTAACTTCTGTGGGCTCCTGTTTATTCACATATGAAGATGGTAAGATTCAACATTCTTCATAAATGCATGTAAGGTGCTTAGTGGAATATTTAAAACATATGATGTGGTAGTTTTATTAACACTGATGAGAGAGCTATATTTGTTTCTCTATAACTTAACCAGATTCCAAAGGTGTGATGACTATATCTGTTTAATCTCTGTACTCCTGATTCCTCACACAGTGCCTGGCATAATAGGTGATGAATAAATAAATGATACGTAGGCATTGAGTACTAACGACCAGTTTCCACTCTTTTTCCTGTTTTAGCATATACACACAACCAAGAAAGAAACTGGGAATCCATTTCAAAACTCAAACAGCATAAAGTAAAAGTGAACATTCTGCTCTTTGTTATATTTTCTCTTTTCTCCCATATCTGCCTTGCTTTCTCTCTCAAGCTAATGAAAGTTTTCCTTTTTCAATTTGAAAAGATGGTCAAACACGTATGAGCACAAGGTTTTCTTTAAACTCATTAGTAAATCTGCATTTTAGTAGTACCTATTAGCAAATCTGGTCTCGCTCTCTCTCTCTCTCTTTCTCCCTCTACCTCCCTCCCCACCCCCTCCATGTTTCAGAGATCTGGAGCTGAGATGTGATTTTACATTTTTTTTCCTCTTTCTCTTTTCATTTTTGATGACTTTTGAAAACCTGTGACCCTGAAAACCTTAACTTCTCAAAATGAGATTCTTCATTTTCAAGAGATGCTGGAAAAAGCATTCTTTTAATAGATGGATGTCATCAAAACTACTCTTCCCTTGGACTTTGTCTCCAGAGATTTTTGAAGAGAGCTTTCCATGTAGTAAGTCATTTTCTAAAATTCTTAGAAGTTTTCTAGAATAAAAGCTCTTGGATTCTCAAAGTATTTGTGAAAAGTTTCTAGTGCTTAAAATTTCTAGGGAAGTTGGGGTGCCTGGGTGGCTCAGTTGGTTAAACCGCTGCCTTCAGCTCAGGTCATGATCCCAGAGTCCTGGGATCGAGCCCCACATCGGGCTCCCTGCTCATGCAGGAAGCCTGCTTCTCCCTCTGCCTGCCACTCCCCCTGCTTGTGCTCTCTCCCTCTCTCTCTCTCTCTATCTCTCTCTGTGTGTCAAATAAATAAATAAAATCTTAAAAAAAAAAAATTCTAGGGAAGTGATTTTAGTATATAAAGAGGTTAACTCATGAAATCATAGTCCTGTCTGTCCCTACTTAATATGCAAACTTATTTAATAATATCTACAATGATGCTGATAATGATTTCAGTTATCTGCTGCCTTTTCTTCTAGTGGTCTCTGTTACTGAAGATAATATTTTTCTCTTCTAAACCCCCATGGCATTTCATGTTTGTCTTTTAACACACATCCCTTTGCATCCTGATTTGAGTTCTATTTTTACATTTGTTCCCTTATCAGATCATAAGATCTCACCAAAGTCTAGCACTGAGTCTTGGGTACAGTAGGAGCTTTAAAATATTCACTGAATGAAGGGCACCTGGGTGGCTCAGTTGGTTAAGCGGCTGTCTTCAGCTCAGGTCATGATCCCAGGGTCCTGAGATCGAGCTCCGTGTTGGGCTCCTTGCTCAGCAGGGAGCCTGCTCCTCCCCTGCCTGCCGTCCCCCTCTGCTTGTGCTTGCTCTCTCTCTCTGTCTCTGGTTCTCTCTGTGTCAAAGAAAATCTTAAAAAAAAATTTTTAAATATTCACTGAATGAATGAAAATGGCCACAAGATGCATGCATGAAAATAAATCAGTGAAATACTCTGGACAATACATCTTTCTTAGTCACAAGATAACATATAGATTCATTTGATATTAATGATAATATTATAATGATTAATAGTGACAATATTAATGACCAAAGCCATTAAGTTGCCTTATTCCAGATAGATGCAATTTATTTTTCAAAAGAACTTAATATCTATAACCAATTTTCTCCACATATCTATAGTCCCAAGAACTTAGACAATGTAAAGAAGAGAGAACACAGGTAATGCCACACAGAAACGCATTTAAACTCAACTCCTATCCATCGTTCTCCCCTGGCTGATGGAACAAAACCAACTTTGACTACAATACCCAATGCAAATGAATGGAAACTTCACCCTTCAGTCAGATCCTTAGGGGAGCATATTCATTTCCTTTCTTCTCATTTCCTAATTAGAATCTCTTACCCAGTCACTCTGCCACCAGAATTCTTGTCTGACTCAGTATTAGGGGTCTGGTTATGCTTTCAATATCTACATATTAATTTCCTCTGGGCACCTGGCTGATATTACAGAGAAGTTTCCCTACTAGTTCATACCCCTGTTGAGCCTCCAATCAATTTTATGACAATCCCAAACCACTTTTCCATCTATGGCTCCTCAATTCTATTCATTGGGGTAGGAGTAAAATTAGTCTTAGGGCAAAGATATTTATTTGGTTTGAGTATTCTATTTCCAAGTGGTCTGAACGTTTAAGTAGAAGGGAGATTCAGTGCAATTCAAGAGTCTATAGGATTTGGCACACATTTTACTTTCACACAATGTATAGCCTCCTCCCTGTATAAGGATTAGCTTTATAAATTCTCCAGGAGAAAACACCTGTTTTACCAATTCATTTCAAGAACTGCCAACTCGGGGCACCTGGGTGGCTCAGTTGGTTAAGTGACTGCCTTCGGCTTAGGTCATGATCCTGGAGTCCCGGGCGCGAGTCCCGCATCGGGCTCCCTGCTTGGTGGGGAGTCTGCTTCTCCCTCTGACCCTCCCCCCTCTCATGCTCTCTCTCTCTATCTCATTCTCTCTCAAATAAATAAATAAAATCTTAAAAAAAAATACTGATGTGATGTCATTACTAACTCTTTAACTTTTCTCCACAGATTGAGAAACTAGAACAGAGCGTTAGTTTCCTTTAAAATGTGTCTTAAGTCAACACTCCCTAGGAGGAGAGCTTGAGAGATGGGTTCTTGTGCATGTGGCTTACTGAGTGAGGCCTGGAGAAGAGGAATGAGGGAAAGAGAAAACGGTAAGGGAAGGAACTAAGCAACAACGTGGTCTTAGCTGTATTCTAGCCCCACGGCAGTATGATCTCACAGGAGTTCTGGAGCATGCACGGTACCACAGAGCTGGTCCTCCCTGAGGCAAGAGAGCTAAACATCTGGCCGTCTTTTCAGTCTTTAGCTGTGGGCCACCCCCAGGAGGAGGGCATAGAATCTCCTAGACATTTCTGGGTGAGGTCGCTCTCACGGGCTGAGGGAAGTTCTCTGAAGAAGGGGCAGCACTAAGTTATTAAAAGCTTCTGCTTACAGCATCTGGGTGATGGATGTACTACTCCTATGAATATAGATCTGGACAGGATAGTAAACTGTTAGTTTCTACTACAAACTGTCTCAGGACTAATCTCTTCCTTGTATTTTTTTATACCTTGAGTAAACACAAATGCAGAATCAACTGTTCCTAGAAAAGGAAAGTAATACACTTGAGTGGAGGTAATCAGTTAACTGACTCTCTAGTGGTGAATGAAGACCACTTTATGAGATTAAAACTCCTTCAAATGCCTTCCTTAAATCCACATTCAAAGCCAGGCTGGAAACTGAAGGATGATGAGTATAACTAGAGAACGTCAGACTGGCTCTCAGCCCTTCAGAGAAGATTTATCTGCATGTAACCAAAACCTTGAATGCAGAGTTAAACAAATAGAACCTTACTAAGATGTCCAGGAGAATAGAACCTTACTAAGAAGCCAGGAGAATCTAAACAAAAAGAACCGTACTAAGAAGTCTAAAATAATCCACAGTATCAACCAAAATTTAATATCTTTTACACTGAGTTACTTACATTTATTCCTTAAACTTGGTGGCTTATTTGTTGCCTCACAGTCACAATGGAGCTACCAGACTACCAGGCGTCTCACTTGTGTTCCAGAAAAAAGGAAGAGAAGAGAATTAAAAGAGCAAAGGACATGCTAGCCAAGACTATTTCTTATATTAGGAAAGCAAACACTTTCCCAGGAGCTACATACCACACACTTTTAGGTCTTATTGATAGAGTTGGGTCATATCACCACCCTTAGACCAATTACTGGCCATGGTAGATAATCATAATTCATTTAGATCAACACTATTCTACAAAAACACCACAGAGTAAGCCACATATATAATTTTAAATTGCCTAGAAGCCATATTTAAAAAGTAAAAAGAGGTGAAATGAATATTAGTAATATATTTTATTTAATCCAATTCTAATATATCCAAAGTATTAATGTTTAAGTACCTAATCAACATAAAATAATAAGCTATCTTACATTTTTTAATTAAATATTTGAAATTCAGCATGTATTTTACACTTGTGGCACATCTCAATTTGGACTTGTCACATTTCAAGTGCTCTAAGATTGGTGGCTTCATATTGGACAAGCGCAAGTCTAAACCAATCATGATTTGTCTATAGAAGCTGGGGTAGGAACCTGCCTTTCTTGAGATCCTGCTAATCTGTGCTTCTATCCAAAGAAATCTTGATTCTGTTAACATGGAAGACAAGGGAGAGAGAGATGGGTAATGGGTAGGAAAGAAACAATGTCTAGTCCAGGCCCCCATCAGAGTCTCTACTAACCTGTCCCAATGGATGAAATCCTACCATTTACAAATCTTTCTACGTTTGGATTGTCTGAGTTAAAGTTCATCTTTTTGAAGCATATAATTGGCTAACTGACTATGGATGACTTTAGTAAAATCATGGCTTTTCTCACATCTAAGATCAGAATCCCATAATAATGAGATCCAGAAAACAGACATTTTGATGGCACAAGGGAGACTGAGCATGGGCCATTGAGGAAGGACAGGTGTAAGTGAGGCACCATGCACTGCAGGCCAGGGGAGCGGAGGTGACTGAAGAAATTCCAGGGCAGCCTGCAGACACTGCATCTCTGCTGGGAGAAGAATAGGAACCTATGAGGCTAACTGGACATTGAGACCTTGAAATAATTAGGGAAACCAAGCTTTTCATCTCATATTT
Source organism: Callorhinus ursinus (assembly GCF_003265705.2). Taxonomy (NCBI): domain Eukaryota; kingdom Metazoa; phylum Chordata; class Mammalia; order Carnivora; family Otariidae; genus Callorhinus; species Callorhinus ursinus. Next base: position 9,370,534 of record NW_027397091.1, on the reverse strand, counting down.
TGCTCCAATTCTGGTTAAATATTTGTGCATAATACAGACCAGACTCTGCAATGGGGCCAAGAAAGAGTTTTATGATATTCTTGAATATTTAAGCAGATACTTTGGTGCATTGATGATATTCCCTTAGACCACCCTGGAGGTCAGGTGCAGTTCCGGAGGACAGGACTTGACCATGCAGGGAACTTCCCACTCAAGCCTCTAGGTCTACCTATTGCTAAGGTCTTTTTTTTTTTTTTTTTTTCTGGGATAGGAGCAACTCCAGCTAGAGGAACAGGAAGCTCTGGGATGTTCACAACCTTCTACAGGCCAACCCTCGATTAATCAGGAATGAGAGTAGGTGAATAAATAATCCTGCTTCCTTAACTCTTGGTGAACAATTACAAAGTGTACTTTGTACCTTCTCCCAGAAGTTCTCAGCAGGATTAGCTCCAGTTGCCCACAGAAATGGCTTACTAATTAATATACTCTTTATTGGCTTTCTTCCTTGCCTTTCTCACTTCTCTGCTTCTCCTCTGTGCTTCTGGGTTCACACACCAAATAAAGCCCCTCCAATCAAATGCTTGTCTTCGTGTTTGCTTTGCGGTCAATCTTCAAATCAAGACATTTTGTATAGGGGATGATGTCTTAATATAATAGAATATATATTTAACAATCATGATTTTTAATGTTTGCTAAATTTTTTTGCTAAATTATCTTTTGAAGCATAAAATTACTAATCAAATTTTCCTCACCCTAGAGTCTCAAGAAAGCCAAGAGATAGGCCATGCCCACAAAAGAATCGTGTTATAAATAATTAATTTTAAGCAATAAATGTTAGTGTGGAAGCACTGCTGAAATATACTGTTTAGGTTCCAGGAATTCTTTGTCTCTCCAGTCTAAGTCCAGAATTTGTAGGCAAATAGAGTATAGACCATACTTGTGCTGTCCAAAAGGTAGCCACTACCTACACATGGTTAAATTAAGATTACGTAAAATTAAATTTCAGTTTCTTAGTTGCACTAGCCAACTTCCAAGTGCTGAAAGCACACGTGGCTAGCAGCTACCCTATGGGACAGGGCAGACACACAACATTTCCATCCTTGCTAAAAGTTCAATGCGATAGCACTAGGCTAGGATCTCACAGTTGGCAGAAACATGGAGGACACACCTCCCTCTTGTTCAATGTGGACAAGCAAACTGATCATGTACTCTTTCCTTTGAGCTTGTCTTTAGTTTCAAAGCCTTTCCAAAAACAAAACTCCGGTCTGTCATTTACAAACAATTAGAACTGGCACATGTATTAGCCAGGGGAATATTAAGCTATGCTGCAGGAAAATATTAACCATGAAAATCACTAATCAGGGAATGCTCCAGGACAGCCATCCACTATGCTCTGTGCAATCCAGGCTACCTCCGTCAAATAAGGGCTCTGATAAAAATAGTTTCTCCTGAGAGCAGACCTTGTTAAAAAGAACAGAATGCACTGGCATATTTCAAAATAGCTGCTTCTCCCCTCCCCTTGTCAGAAGCACAGGGGATTTTTCTTTCATCTTCATTGTGGAAACCTGGTAGGGCTCCTGGAGATAAAACTCACCCCGCTATGATTGGGTTCCCCCCGGAGTTTTTAACTCACAGACTTGTCCACACTTAGCCTCCAGCAATTCATCAATTATAGTTTTGGTTTTCCTACCCCAACCCTGGTTCTTGCAGAGGATTTTGCTCATGGGTTAATGGTCTGTTAAGTTGTGATTCTCTGTATCTACCTATCTGTCTCTCCAGTTTTGGGGGCAGTGGTTTGCTGTGTGACCTCAATTTTCTGACAGATCAAAGAAGAGTTGCTGATCTTCCACTTTGTCAGATTTTTACCTATTATTAGGATGGAATGATCACTTCCAAGCCCCTTACATGCTGGACCAGACACCAAGAGTGTACTTTTTTTTTTTTAATTGTATGTTTCTACTGTGGGGGAGGGTGGGCTGTTCCTCTTTCTCCCCTGCCCCTTTATTTTTCTTTTCCCGCTCTAGACTTTCTGCGCTAAAAGCCATTAAAAGTGGCTTCTTTCACTAATGTTTTCTTCCCTGTGGTTATCAGCTTCCTCTACCCCAAGTGCATTGGCCTAAAACTCATTGTTATATCTCAAGTGTTCTCTTTGCCCTAATTATAAAGAAACCTGTCCCAGTGACTCAGTCATTAGGAATTCTTTCTCTATACAGTGATACACCACACAGTATCATTTCCCAGACTTATAAGCCATATGTTCAATTATGGGACAAAAAAGCAATGTGCACATTGCCATGGCCATTTGGACCCCAATACCTTCTGTTTGTACGTCCCTAGCTAGCCCATCTCCCACAGCACATTTTTAGGATTTTGTTTTATGATTTTTAGGACTTTGAACTAAAAACCAAACATCATTTGGCTTGCCACCCAATGAGCTAGATGTTCCATTTGGTTATTTCTGGACAGCCTAGAACAATGTCAATTTGTTTGTTCTCTTCCTCCAAACTCTCTTCTTCCAAACAGAGGGTCTTTTGAAGAATTATCTCTGTCAATTCACTGAAAGAAATAAAACTCAGGTAGAGGTGATGCTTGGTAGCAGATCACTGAGTCTTTGTTATCTGCAATTTTGTAGCCTTGTACTGGATAGCATAAGTGCTTTGAACTACTAGGGACCAGTCTGCTTTTTTCTTTCTTCTTTTTTTTTTTTTTTTTTGGTCTCAGTTTTCCATACAATTGGCTTTTATATCAATCTATGAATAGTTAAAATATATTTGCCTCTTACTCCCTCCTAGACATTTTTACAGACTTTCTGGCTTTGAGAAATCATATTACAGTAAACTCAGTATTATCCCACTAGGCCAAGGAACAACCTTCTCTAGTTAATCATGTTGCCTGATTAATTGAGATGCATAGATTTTCAAATAATTAAGAAATACATCTAATACAAGTTCTGTGTTAAACAGAATCTAATTTTCTTTGATGATTCAAAGGGCACTTTTGTTCTTGTAATACTTAACCATCATTATTAGGAAAATCAATTGCCAGTCAAGCAAAATCTCCAATTGATACATGTGGATAAAAGTTTTTAGAACCTAATACACTAAGCTTCATTCCTTTCAGACATTTTCCATATTCTCTACAATTTAAATTGAAGAACACATTCTAAAGCTACATGTCTTCCGTCTATATCCCCAGGTGACATAGGTATCTCCAAAGTTTTGTTTTCTTCTGGAAACAAAGGGCCTGGAATAATGCCATATATATAACACATTATAAGCTCTGTAACTATGTGTTGAATAAAGGAAAGAATGGGTATGGATGGATATATTAAAAATATAAAATTTTTTTGAGGCATCCATCTTACTCCAGGGAGGACGAGTCACTCTACTTAAGAGACTGTTAGTTTTGCAAGCCTCCATTCCTATTGAACTATCCAGGAGGTTCTTGGAAAACACCCATTGCTCATTTTCCCCGGACTGTTTAGAAAACAAACCTCAGAAGCAGTATAGAATGACCACATTTCCTTTCTATAGAGGTTCCTCGTGCAATTTATGATGTATCATCTCCATATCAAATATTATCTCATAGAAGTAGTCCTTTCTGCTTTATCAGTGCTCCCAAGGGCAGCTTTTGCAGAAACAGAGCTGGTCGTGTGACATCTCCTACCTGTCCTCAAGCTCAATAGTCACAACCTCCTCCTCAGAGAGGCCTGAAATCCATTTGTCAGAGAAAAAAGCTGTTCATTCTCTCACTCCCACAGCAAAATAAGGTTTAAATGCAAGGCCCCAGGCAGAGAAGCGTAATGGCTTACATTCTTACGAAGGCGGAATCTTTCTGAGAGCAGATCTGAGCAAAGATGAAGGTGATTCAGACATCAGCAGGATGGTACACCAGGAAGTTACAGGCCCTTCCTCTCCCACAGAGACACCAAGTTAACAACAATATATGAATACCGTGCAGGTACACACAAAGACATCTGAAGAGAGAGGAGGCCTAGAGGCCTAAGGGCTGGAGGAGGATTAGAGACAGAAAATTCAGCCTTATCTCCCCGTTTAGGGAAAATTTAAACACACAGTAGCTTTTACAGAGAGTTGAAATTTTGCTCTTTAAATCCTTAGTTACCACCTGTCTCCAAACTGTCCTGCAAAATGGTAGATGCTTTTTGCTAAAGAAAAGATGCTTTTGTTTCAAAATTTGCATTCTCCCTTTGGAATGAAAAAGCACAAAGACAAAAAAAAAAATTCTCCATTAAATTCGGGAACACATTGCATACCTTGGATCTCTAACTCTTTTGTCTAAGATGTGCCTTCATTCTTGATTATCTCCTGACCATAGGCTGTCTGCACATACTAAGTGAGAAAAAGTGTACCTGGGGTATTTCAGTAAATGCATCTTTTTTCTCTACCCTCTCTACCTTTGCAATCTAGCCCCCATCACACTTGTTTTGAATGTGATGATTACATCTGTTCTGGTTTCAAGTAGTTGTGAGCAGCTTAACCTGTGAGACTCACATAGTGACAACTAAGTCCCACTTAACTTTCCCCCCCTTGCATTCCCTGTAACCTGTCTGTGGTCTCAGAATTTTATCTTAAAAATAAAATGAACATTCTGATGCTGTCTTTATTTAAAAAAATTTTTTTTTAAGATTTTACTTATTTATTTGACAGAGACACAGCGAGAGAGGGAACACAAGCAGGGATAGAGGGAGAGGGAGAAGCAGGTTTCCCGCTGAGCAGGGAGCCCGATGCGGGGCTCAATCCCAGGACCCTGGGATCATGACCTGAGCCGAAGGCAGACGCTTAATGACTGAGCCACCCAGGCGCCCCTCTTTATTTAAAATTTTAAGGATTTTCTGCATTAATTTTAATGTTTAAAATATTGCTCATTCTTTCCCACATGTTCCTCCATAGACGAATGGATAAAGATGAGGTGTATACATATATACAATGGAATATTACTCAGCCATAAAAAAGAATGAAATCTTGCCATTTGCAGCAACATGAATGGAGTTAGAGAGTATAATGCTAAGTGAAATAGGTCAAAGAAAGACGAATACCATATGATTTCACTCATATGTGGAATTTAACAAAACAAAGAAAAAAGAGACAAACAAAAATACAGAATCTTAACTACAGATAACGAACTGACGGTTACCAAAGAGGAGGTGGGGGGGGGAAGTGAAACAGATGATGGGGATTAACAGTTCACTTATCATGATGAGCACTGAGTAATGTATAGAATTGTTGAATCACTATATTGTACATCTGAAACCAATATAACATATGTTAACTACTAGAATTAAAATTTAAAAATAAATATATTGTTCATTCTTTCACTCTTGCACAAAATAAGGTTTAAATGCAAGGCCCCAGGCAGAGGAGAACAATGACTCACATTCTTACTAAGGTGAAATCTTTCTAAGAGTAGATCTGAGCAAAGATGAAGGTGATTCAGACATCAGCAGGATGGCATACCAGAAAGTTGCAAGGCCTTTTCCTCCCACAGAGACACCAAGTTAATGCAATATATGAATATCTCTGTGAGTACTCAATTACGAAGCAACACAAAACCATACTAAAATATAATGTTCTCCAGTAAAAATAAATATGTGAACAAATGTAGTACCCTGTACTATTGTAATTTTGGCATATACAATTTAAATGACAAAAACATCTCAAAACTATTAATCTGTGTTATAGGTATAGCATACATAAAGATGTAATTTACGCTATCAGTAACAAAGTAGGGGATAGAGCTATAAAGGACTAGAATTTTTATATGTTAGTGAAGTTCTTATCAGTTTAAAATAGAATGTTCTAACTAAGATATTTTATGTAACTGCAATCATAACTACAAAAGAATATCAGTAGAATTTATACAAAATAAAATGGTCAAGGAATCAAAACATATCACTACGAAATATCAAGAAAACACAAAGAAAGGCAGAAAGAGAAGAAAAGAGACAAAAAACTACAAGATATTCAGAAAAGAATTAATAAAATGGCAATACTAAGGTCCTTCCCTAGCAGGAATTACTTCTAGTTTAAGTGGATTTAACTCCTTATCAACATATTTAGGTTGTCAGAATGGGTTAAAAAACAGGACCCAACTACAGGATGTATACAAGAGACTCACTTTTGATTTAAGGACACACACAGACTGGGAGAGACATGTTGGAAAAAGATATTACATGGTTGTAATTTGGTTACCATTTGGTTACAAATGGTAACCAAAACGGAACAAGAGTGGCTCTTCTAATAAAACACTATAAATCAAAAATTATTACAAGAGACAAATAATATTATATAATGATAAAAGGTCAATTCCCCAAGAAGATTACCCAATTATAAATATTTATGAATCAAACTTCAGAGCTCCTAAATATATGAAGCAAACTTTGGCCAAATTGAAGGGAAAAATAGACAGCAACAAAATAATAGGAGACTTCAATAATGAACAGAATGAGATAGAAGATCAATAAGGAAATAAAGGGTGTGAACAACCCTATATATTCATTGTACTTGACACACACATACAGAACACTCAACCCCAAAATAGCAGAATATATATATTTTTCTCAAGTGCACTTGGAACATTTTCCAGGACAGATCATAGAGTATGCTAAAAAGCAAGGATAAACAAATTCAAGAAGATTAAAATCATACAAATCTCATTGGAATGAAACCAGAAACCAACTGTACAAGGAAAACTGGAAAATCTACAAATATGTGGAAATTAAACAACACTCTTAAAAAACAAAAGGGTCAAAGTAGAAGTCACAAGAGAAATTAGAAAATATCTTGAGGTAAATAAAAATGAAAACACAACAGAGCAAAACTTATATCTCATGCAAAAGTAGTGCTAAGAAGGAAGTTAATAGCAGTAAATGCCCATATTAAAAAGGAAAAAAAAAAAGATCTCAAATCAACAACAAAACTTTACACCTCAGGAAACTAGAAAAAGAACAAATTAACCCAAATCTAGGAAAAGGAAGGCAATAATAAAGATTAGAGCAGAGAGTAATGAAATAGGAAATAGAAAAACAGAAAAAAAAATCAATGAAACTAAAAGTTTCTTTTTTTTAACTATTGAGAAAATTAACAAGCTGTTAACTAGATTAAAATAAAAGGAAGAGAAGATTCAGATAACAAAGGTCAGAAATGAAAGAGGGGACATTACAACCAATGCCACAGAAATAAAAAAAGACTGTAAGAAAATGTTAGGAATTCTTAAAACTCAACACGTAAAGAGTTTCCAGGGGTTGGGGTGGGGAGGAGATGAACAGGCATAAAAGCCCACAGCTAGTATCATACTCAATGATGAAAGATGGAAAGCTTTTCCTCTAAAATTAAGAACAAGGTAAGGAAGCCCACTTTTGCCACTTCTATTCAACACAGTATTGGAAGTTCTAGCCAGAGCAATTGCACAAGAAAAAGAAATAAAAGTCAACCAGGTCAGATAGGAAGAAGTAAAATTACTCTGCTCACAGACAACATGATCTTTTATGTAGACAACCCTAACGATTCCACATACAAAAAAAAGAAAACTGTTAAGACTAATCATCAAATTCAGCAAAGTCGCAGGAGGCAAAATTGATACACAAAAATCAGCTGTGTCTCTATACATGAACAACAAACAATCAGTCTGCAAAGGAAATTAAACAATTCCATTTACAACAGCCTTGGATATTATTATAAAATACATAAAAACATACCTGACCAAAGAAAATTATACTGAAAACTATAAAACATTGATGAAAGCAAATACAAAAGGCACAAAAAAAGTGTTCACAGACTGCAAAGCATTACATTGTTAAGATATCCATACTACCCAAAGTGATCCACAGATTCAATGCAATCCTTATCAAAATCTTAATGGCATTTTTTTTTACAGAAATTAAAACATTCATCCTATAACTCATGGAATTTGAAGGGACACCAAATAGCCAAAACAATTTTGAAAAAGAAGGACAAAGTTGGGAAACTCACATTTCCTGATTTCAAAACATATTATATATAAAGTTGCAGTAATCAAAATAGTGTGGTACTGGTGTAAAGACACACTGACCAATGGAATCCAATAAAGGGTCCAGAAATAAACCCTCATGTATATAGTCAAATGATCTTTGATGAGACCACTCAAGGGAGAAAGGATAGCCTTTTCAAATGGTGGTGGGGAAAACAAGATGTCCACCTGCATGAGATGAAGTTGGACCCTTATCTTTCAACATGTATGGAAATGAGCTCAAAACAGATTAAAAACCTAAACATAAGGCCTAAAACTATAAAACTCCTAGAAGAAAACACATGGAAAAAGCTTTATGATGTTAGGGTTGGCATGGATTTCTTGGATGGGACACAAAATAATAGGCAACAAAAAAGCAAAAATAGATAAATAGGACTACATGAAACTTAAAAACTTTTGTGCATCAAAATACACAAGATGAAAAGACAACATATGGCATGACAGAAAATATTTGCAAATCTTAGATTGGATGAGGGATTAACATACAAAAAATATAAAAAGAACTCTTAACAACTCAACAAGAAAATAAATCAAATAACCTGATTTATAAAATGGGCAAAGAACTTAAATAGGCATTTGTCAAAAAATGATAGACAAATGTAAATGCAAATCTAACCTTAATGTGATCGCTCCTCACTCTCATTAGGATTGCTATTATCCAAAAACAAAACAAACAAAACAGACAAAACAACAACAACAAAAACAAAATAATAAGTGTTGGGAAGGATGTGGAGAAATTGGAACTCTTGTTGTACATTATTAGTGGAATTATAAAACCTCTATGAACAAAAATATGAAGTGTCCTCAAAAAATTAAAATTAGAATTACCATATGATCCAGCAATTCCACTTCTGTTTTCAATTCCAAAAGAATTGAAAATAGGCTTTTACAGAGATATTTGCACACTTCTGTTCATAGCAGCACTATTCACAATAGCCAAGAGGTAGAAACAACCCGGATGTCTATCAATGGATGAATGGATAAAGAACAACATGTGGTATACACATGCAGTGGAATATTACTCAGCCTTATAGAAAGAAGGAAATCCTGTCACATTCTACGACATGGATGAACCATGAAGACATTATGCTAAGTGAAATAACCTAGTCGCAAAAGTACAAATACTGCATGATTCTACTTATCTGAGGTACCTAAAGTAGTCAAATTCAAAAAAACAGAAAGTAGAATTTTGGTTACCAAGGACCGGGGTAGGGGAAAAAGGGGAGTTGTTTTTCAGTGGGGATACGGCTTCAGATTTTGCAAGATGAAAAAATTTTAGATCTGTTTCAGAGCAATGAGAATAAACTTAACGCTACTGAACTGTAGACTTAAAAATGGTTAAGATGCTAAATTTTGCCACAATAAAAAATACTGCATTGGGGCACCTGACTCAGTCAGTTAAGCCTCTGACTCTTGATTTTGGCTTGGGTCATGATCTCAGGTTCCTGGGATCGAGCCTTGAGTCAGGCTCCGAGCTCAGGTGGTCGTGGCGGTTGGGGGGGGGTCTGCTTGGGGATTCTCTCCCTCTCTCTCTGCCCCTCTCCCACTCATGTGTGCTTGCTCGCTCTCTCTCAAATAAACAAATCTTTATTTTAAAAAATACTGCATTAAAATATTATATACTGAGTTTTTTGGCACCCACTAAAATTTTGCACTTTAGTTAGATGCCTCATCCCAGTCCCAGCTCTGTACTCCCCTACCAGCCAAGGCTTATAACTTAAGTGGTGGGAAGGAAATTACATATTCTGGGGAGGGGAGCTAATGGGGCCAAATTTCTCCAAATTCCTCTCACTACTCTTTCTATCCATCAAGATATATGTGTACTTGGTCCTTGATAAAGATACCAGCAAAGATGTTGCCAGATTTAACTGCACTGAATGTTTCAAAGATCCTGATATCACATCCTGCTCCATAAACCATTCAAACGCTACAAAAATTCATATTAGTCATTAGCATCAGACACCATCTCCCCAGAGGACTGGAGACCTCAGATGGTTTAAATAAATGTCAAAACTGGCTTTTAAAATGGCATTTAGAATTGAGTAATAGTGCAGTCCATGAGAATTATAGCTTAGAGTCCAGATATGATAGGTATTTGAATACAGGATTCTGAAAAAAGTTATTTTCTCTGTAAGAAGCATACTCTCTAAAAGAACAAAACAATCAGAATGCAAAAGAATGGAGAAGATAATTAGTATTTAATAAGACTCATTCTACTTTGTTGAAAAGAAGCAAAGTTAATAAACCTAAAACTAGGTTAATCTTCTATCTTGTCCCTTAAGCCTACCATTTCTTACGTCTTTATCGTATTCCAAATGCACTCAGAAAAGTCCATCAACAAGGTATTTTGCAATATCTGTTAAAATACATTCAACAAGTATTTGAGCACCCGGTTATAAACACTGAGGATAGAGCTGTGGAAAACAAAAAAAAAGAAAGAAAAACCCTCCCGTTTCTTGAATAAGAAAACAAACAGAAACCTTACTTTCTCTACTTTCCCACATTGAAGAGATACTCAGGAAATCTGAAAAGGGAATAAAACACAAGTTCTTCTAAATCAAGTCTTCTAAATTGTTTTCTAGGGACCTCAATTTTATCAGTTGGTGCTTAATCCCCAGCCAAATCTTATTCTCTGTGGCCCTGAGCCATCTGAATTATTAGTATGTCAAATTCTCCAGGAGCAAAGGCTTACCTAGGAGTCTTTTTGCAAATGATTTGTTGAGGGAGTGCTGTCAGGAGAATCCAGCAAGGGGGAAAGGGAAGCATGACGGAGCAGGGAAAGGACCTGACAATGTGGTCTCAGGTGACCCTACACAGAGCTCTGGAATGTAAATTACACCAGAGTGGTCTCACCTGGAAACACCTGGCCATGGCTACCTCCTGACCTATAGTTGATGTATTTTGGAAACTAAGGGATAAACTCCTCAGCTTCTCCAGATGAGGTGGCTCTCATTAGCTGAGGACAACTGGAAGACAGATGCCCAAGTCCAGTAAAGGATCTAGGTAGGACAACAACAGCTTCTACTCTGGCATCACAGATCTGGGTTTTTCAGGGAAGCAGCCACGAAGTGGCAGATTTTGGAAAGCTAAAGGATGATAATATCCCTTCTTCTAGAGAAACGGTCTGACGAATTTCCTAGTGATGCCCAAGGCCTTCTCCAGCCAACCATGTTTTCTTTAATATGTGGTCTTTCCCCATTCATTCTCAAATCCTAGTAAAACTAGAGCACTCTTGTTCAGTGAGGAGTAGAAAAAGCTTCCCCAGAACTGTTGAGCTAGACCCAGCTTTAGAGATCTTCTGGTCCAACAGCTTTTAGACATTGGTATCCAAGAGCTCTCATTCACCAAAAATTTTGTGGAAATCCAATGTGTAGATCCAATGAAAGGGGACTCATGCTGGTTGGAGGGTGGAGGGTGGATGTCAATCCCTCACAGACTTTGGTGGATCCCCTTGTGCATTTTCCCTCCAAATACCAGCATATATCTTAGGTTAGATTCCCTAGAAGCAAAGCCTCAGTTGGAGTTCTTGCAAGTGATATCCTGATGGAGTGATCTCAGAAGAAACCTTCAAGGAAATGAAAGAAACAGAGCAGAAGAAGCTAAGCAAAGAAATAAATGGTCTCCTCTGGTGACTGGCTGGCTGGCTTAAGGCTGATCCCATGGGGAAGTTTGAAGAGTATCACAGTTATGTCCTAAATTGCAGCAAGGAGCCAAGATTTTATACCCCAGCATCAATCAGTCATTGGTTTGGGGCTGTAGGAAAGGCATGGTTTCCCAGGCATTTCCTGGAGAGGCAGTGGCTGTTGGCCAAGGGCAGTTCTGTGACCAGGAGGCAGCTGTAAGTCATTCACTTCCAATATTCACAGCAGCTGGTGGAGGGGCTGAACAGAGGAGCACCGGGCAGGCATCAATAACTTACTACAATAGCCCATGGGCTCCTTTGCAGTTTCAGTTCCTTAATGTGACCATCAACACAATTAGAGCCCAAACCCAGAGCAGTGTCTGAGGAACTGCTTGAAAAAGCATAATCACAACTACTGCCCACACTTTCCATTTGGTCTTCTGGGTTGTTTTTTTTTCCCCCATAGTGTGAGTTTCATCAAAGATTTTTTTTTTTAATATGATTTCATTTAAGTTATCTCTAAAGAAGCCAACTTTCGATTCCAAAGGGAAGTTGCCAAAAATATAAACTTCTATGTTCGTTGTGGAGATTCACAGCTTCTGTTAAGGCTGTTCCTTTCCAGTCTCAGTGGCGAATCTGTGCCAGGGAGAGCCCCCTGCCCATCAGGCCCCTGCCCTTCACACCCCCATCCCTCCTGCTCCAGCTTATAGTCACTCCCCGGGGATGATATGCCTGGGTGTGTTACTCTGGCTACCCTATTCTCTGTAGTTTCGGGGGTTTTAAATAGCCATCCAATGAGCTGAGTTTTTACATTTCGTTGTGTTTTCCACTGTAGAGTCTTTTTTTTTTTTTTTTTTTTTTGGCTGTTATCACTACAATATCCATTTGGAAAGATCTTGTTGTGTTGGTTTTGCCTTAAGGAGGAGAGGAGGCAGAGAAAGTATTAGGAGAAGGCAGTTCAGTGCAAAGATGTCAACCAAAGAACCAGAACTGGAAATGTCCTTGAAGATCTAAATCATGCGTTTTCAAACTATTTTCTGAGGAGCCCTTGCACTCATCAGGGGTGGCTCTGGGTTGGTTTTCAGAGCCATAGGGAAAGAGAGAACACTGGAGACAAGTACCCACTAACCACCACAGAAAGAGCTCCGTTGTTTGTTTGCTTTTTATAAAACAGTTTTATATGCTGTTTTATATTCCATGAAAGGATTTGAGAAGCTAGTTAAAAAAACAAAGGTTTGAAAACCAGGATTTAATCTGGAACAGACACTTGACGTCACAATCCATATTCCCTCCGCACTTACCACTTCATGCACATCACTTGTATATCTTTACCTGAAGACCTTCTTGGGGGCAGGAGCCTGCTCTGCCACATAAGCCGGCTGGACATGCCAGGCAAATAATACCTCCTGGGAGCAGCCCTCAGCCACAGACTGATGGCAGTGGGTGTATAAATGCCCCAGCTCCCTCATTTCTCAAGTGAGTCATCTTGCGGTCAGATGGTCTATTCCATGTCCCAGGCTTCCCCAAAGGCATTAAGCCCCTGGTGCCCACAGTGGTTCCCCACAAATGTTTTCTGGGCTCCCTTCCTAGATAAACCACTAGGTTTCATTCATTCAAATCCTTATCTCAGAGCCCGCTTCTGGGGCAACCCAAACAAAAACATAGCCCAGTTCTGTTCAATGCACAAATGAAAACTGAATAGTCAAAAGAAAAAATATTATAGCTGTTTTTCTGTAAATTTTGTATTTTTCCTTCCCTTTAAAGAGAAAATTAAACTAAATGATTTTTAATGATTTAATAATGGAGGAATGACTTCTTGCTGGGGGCATAAGGAACTCTGGGCAACGTGCTAAAAGCAACAATCTAGTGATAGAAACACCTCCATGTAATGAGGGCAAATTGTCATTCAAAGAGTTTAGGTGAGTGACTCAAGGGACCCAGGCAAGGCTTGGATGACCTGGGCGCAAAACTTAATTTTGGTTCCCCATATCAATATCAGTACAACATAGCCATTAATCTTTTTTATTAATCTGTGATCTTCAATGGTTCTTTTCTCACACAGTAGCAGTCCTCAATAAAATATATATTCCCTATATGTACTCAAGAGGTTACGGGAAAATTAATGACATGTATAAATTATATCAAACATATGTGGATTAATACACAGTTCAAATATTATAACTTTGTACTTCTCTGACATTTAGTCAACATTGTCTACTTTATGTCTTTAGTTCTATAAATTGGGAGATTTTATTAATTCTCTAACTTTCTGAATAAAGAGATAAAGGTGGAGTAGAAAGGATTAAATGTTTTTTTCAAAAAGTTCTGCTTTTTGAAAGCAGAAAACATATATTAAAATGTCCCTTTCTTTTTAACAATGGATTCTGTTGGGCTTAGTATCATGTGCCTCTTTTTACATCATATGTTTGTGAGTTCTCTCTACCCTCCATGATGCAGGTGTCTTCCCAACCAGATCTCCTGGCAACAACTACCAACCTTTGAAATGTATAGAATAGATTCTAGGGCACAAAAGGAGAGATGGTAAGGCCAAGGTGACTCACCTCTTTGGAGTGTTTAATGCTATCCCTTCTCAGGACCTTACAAACACCGATCACTTTGAAGAGGATCACAGTGCTATAGCTGCTGCCTCTTCCCATGCTCATGATTAAAGAAAGTGATCCTTGGAGAATGTGCTAGATTATTTTCTTTTTTCTTTTTTTTTTTTTTGCTAGATTATTTTCACTGTCAGTCCCAATTAATGACTTTCTGTATCCATGCTCATTTCCCTATAACTTTGTAAGCCCAACTACTCCAACTCTGGGCTCCACCTTATGATTTACTTTAGCCAAGAAAATTCATCAGAAGTGATGTTGCACAGTTGAGAGTCTAGGCCTTAAGAGCTATTGTGCATTCTTTACATGACATGAGAACATCCTGCCTCTGACATGAGAACAAGGTCTGTCAGGGAGAGACAATGTGGAGGGGAACCAAGGTGCCCCAAACCAACACCTGGCCAACCCCCAGAACCAGAACTGACTAACCAGAAAACAAACAGAATCACAAAGAAACCCACCTGAGACCTGAAGAATCTCTCAGTCTAAACTGATCCCAGTCCAAATCGCCAACCTACACAATCCTGAGTTAAATGAATAGTTGTTGTCTTAAGACACTAATTTATGGGATCACTTATTATGCACCAATAGCTAACAAGTACAACTTCCTTACTCTGAAAGAAGCTTGAGAAAACATATTTGGCATTCAGTGGGTTTATGGTGCCCAGAGGACCAAGTCAAAGCACCTTCACTTTGTACAGTGGGATTTTCCAGATCAGTTTCTATTTAATTTTATGATATCACACTCATCTCATAAACCCCTGTATATAAGCAATGAACCTACCCTAAGCAATGAACTCTGCAAGAGTCCCCCTTCCTTTCCTTGTAGAATAAGAACAACTTCTAATCAAGATGTATTATGTATTAGGTACTGTTCAAGAATATTACAATTATTATTTCATCTAATTTTCATTACACTTCTCTGAGAAAAGTGCTACCATTATTCCAAATTTAAATATGAGGAAACCTAGACATAAACAATTTAAATAATATGCCAAAGGTCATGCAGTAGTAGAGTAGAGATTCAGTCTCAGAATAACTCCTTCCAGAGGCCAAGGGCTTGTTTAAACATTGCTCTCTCCTATTCTGTGCCTGAAGAATCTCTGCGTCTTTCAGAAGAATCTCTGGCACACTTAGCTTCTCATTTCAAGACCTAGCTTCCCTAACAGAGCTACCTTCAATGTCACTCACTGTGTTCTGGGCAGGATTCTAAGACCTTTGCCTACTTGAGTATTAATTCACTCAACAGCCTGTAGTGATTAGTATCCGTCATTATCCCTATTTTACAGAGGAAGAAACTGAGGTAAAAACAGGTCAAGTTACTTGTTCAGTGTCACACAACATGTTAGTGACAGAAACTTGATTCAAGCAGAGGTCATCTGGCTCTAGAGTTCAGATTCTGTAGCACCATACACTATTGTTCTCTCTGACCTGGTCACATCAGGGATGGGCTTCTGTGGCACCCCTGAGAAGAGTTGTTCCTTCCTTTTCTTGGTTCCCCACACCTTCAGGTGCAGACCACTGTCCCAACTTCTGTATTTATGCCAAAACTTAACTTCTGCCTGTCCATCTCCCTATGAAAAAATTTGCTCTTTCAAACTAGGGACCATATTCAGAGTCATAAAAAATATGGGTTTCCCTGTGGGAAGAGAATCTTCCCATCAGTTTCATCTAATAGGGAACCATAGATCATACATTCACATATTTAAAGATAAGTTGTTGTAACATCAGTCGTGGCTGCAAAGATGCCTTTACAGACTGGTACATCCATGCCCCAGCTACAAGAGTGTTGGCTGGAAGCAATTCACAGCTCCCCTCTTCTTCTCAGGATTTCCCTCATTCAGTAAGAGACTATCCTCCTGAAAATGCCAGGAAGGGTCCACCAGTGAAAGACTGACTAATGTGGAGGTTCCAAACCCTATGCCCTACCTCAGGCAGAAACAGTTTTGTGGTGAGATTCATACTCTAGAGCTCTCCAGGGAATTAAGCTGAAGCTAGTACCCAGCTGAATCCCTGTCTTTTCTTGGCTCTTTCCCTTTTGTCATTTTGCTCCACTCACTGCTTTGCATGTTTCTCATGAGAGTCCTCATGCAATAAATGCAAGACAATCCCCATCGCAGGCTCTGCTTCTAGGGAATCCAACCTAAAACAAGAGCCTTATAAAGATGGGAAGCAATTTCATCATGGACAAAAGAGGGGTTCCTTCGGGGAAAGTTTCTTTGGAAATACAATATAAGTGTATTTTTTCATGATAATGTGGTTGTTTCTGGCGTCTAAGGCTGAAAAAAATATTACCAATCAAAATTAAAATTAATACCTGCTCTTATATATGCTAGGGTAATATTTGCTGCTCTGACAAACAGACCTCAAAGTGCAGTGGATCAAGTAAGATGGAAGTTTTTTTCTCCTTATATATCAGTGGGACTTTCAGGTTATTGGGCCACTTGACTCTGCACAGTCTTAAAGACTCAGGCTGCTTCTCATGTTCTTCCACCATGCCCTACTGGGGGGGGGGGTGTTCTTTTCTGCATATTGAGAGTTATGGTACAGAAGTTACAGGAAAATAAATAAGAGTATGAAGGAAGCACCTCAGCCCACTTAAAGGCTCTGTTCAGAAGGGATGTCACTTCTCTTCCCCTTCCATTGGTAAGAACCAAGTCACCACACCAAGCTGTATATGCGGGTGGGCACTGCAGTGTAGATGGTCAGCCAAGTAGCATTATACCATTGCAGAAAAAAAAAAGAGAGGAGAATGGGTTTTGGTGAAGAGTCAGCAATCCCTGCCATTATACTTATTATTAATTTTGTGTTGGCTCACGCTATTTTTTCTAACACTCAACATAAAGAAAATGAGAACACATGAGGTAACAACTCTTTAAATTAACTGCCAAGTCTGTCTTTTTTGTAACTTCAAAGCTTGTAAAACCTGCTTTAGAAAACTTCTTGTCCTCATAAATGTGTCTGTTGTAGGAAATAGTGTGAACTCATAAATTGTGCCTGGTATTAATAATTAAGTTGTAAATGAAGTCACTCGGGTTTTTTTCATTCCATCTTTTATACCAGAGCCGCTCAACAGAATTTTCTGTGATGACAAATGTTCTACACTTGTGCTGTCCAGTGGGACTATTAAATACTTTAAATGAGGCCAGGATGACTGAAAAACTGAAATTTAAAACATATTCAATTTTATGAGACACCTGGGTGGCTCAGTTGGTTACGCATCCAATTCTTGATCTCAGCTCAAGTCTTGATCTCAGGGTCATGAGTTGAAGCCCCGCATTGGGCTCGATGCTGGGCATGGCGCCTACTTAAAATAAATAGATAAATAGATAAATAACAATAAAAAACAATATGTATTCAGTTTTAATTCACTTAAATTTAAAATACTAAATATGGCCAGTGGCTACCATATTGAGCAAAGCAGCTCTATATAATATATAAAAATTCTGGTGCGAAAGAAAGCAGTTTAGTTTGTTTGTCCGGCAGCAACTGCTTTTACCAAGTTTGTGATGGTTCCTCTAACAGCTTCTGATCCAAAGTCAAGGTGAAGCTTTGTTTTTCCAAAGTGCACTATCCTTGCTGCTATCTTTTAGCACCAGAGTTGAGTCTGCCATATAAACCATGTTTTGACCTGGCTCTTAATTCAGAGCATTCTGCAATGCAAGTTACCAACAGTGAAATAATAATCCATATAAATTATGCACTGATGTGATTTAATTTTTTAGATGGGGACAATTACTGGGCCAAATATATCATGGCTATAGTGTCTTGAGGCTAGATATGAGTAATGGCATACAAAGAACTAACATTCCAAATAAATTCTTCACATTCATGATATTTTGCATCTCTCCCATAGATGCAACACAAGAGTATTCAGTTAACAGCTGTATACAACTTTACGAGAATGGCATTGCAGTCAAGTACCAGAAGTCATAAGCACATTTGCCATCTGGATTCAAGATGAATGTAATTTATCCATGTCTGGGTTAATCAGAATTTAAACTCAGTCAATTGACCTACCAGATATGAAGAGTCATCATTTTATAAGTGTAGGCCAAGTCAGACGCAGAGTTATTAGTACCTATATTTTATGCTTAGTTCCACTTATCTCTAGAGGAGAGCCTCCAGTGCTTGCTTGATTTTTATGTATTTGCTGAACATCATGAAATAAGTCATCCTTGCTAAGACAGTCTGACTTAGGAATAAAATCCTAGTTAGCCAGAACCAGGTCTTTTCCCTTCTTCAAATTGATAAGACTTTACAAAAAAATACATACTTAAAAATACGATTAAAAACAAGCTTCCATGCTACGTCTCATCTCACCTACACCTGGCACAGAAGAAAAGGGAGGCCATTCACCACAGAGTCAAAGAAAGGGCTAGAGTTTCTCACCACAATGGGTAGAACACAGAATGGAGAAAGAAATGAAAAGGATCTAAGGAGGAGGTGAGAAGATGGAAAGAACAGAATGGAACTGAATTCTTCTTCAGATTTGGAAATGGAAAAGAACTTCAGCCAAAGGGTCTCAGCAGGTATAGTGACTGTAAGGCTTATCCTTCTTGAAGAAATGACCATGGGACTGTCTTTCTTTCAGGAGCCAATTGAGTTCTCAGTCTTAGTGAGAGTGGTCAGGCATTTGGATAGCGCCCTCCCATCTTCTAAAATTAATTGATAAAGTCCAATCACACTCCTAGGTCTCAACTTTGCATTTGTACCTAAATTCAAATGGTTGGCACATAATCAAGTTGAATTGGAAAGTTTTATTTTTGAGGCCTGTAAGCTTCACCTAATTTAATTTAATCTAGTGATCAAAGAAAGAAGTACTTATTACAAAGCATGAATTATTTGGGGAGGCTCACATCCTGCAAGAGGATTGGGCCAGTGACCTATAAAATAAAAACGAATTACTGTCCTCATAGGTTTCCAATTCCATACCTGGCCAGTGGGTAAAATGGGGTCTCCTTTTATACTGCCTAGTACTCAAATTAAAAGGAAATCCCAACCTTGACTACATTTGAGAAAAGTATATGTTTCTTATTACATATATTTTAGCATATAAGAATAACACACATATATAAAATCTTAGATGTAAGTGAAACTGGCAGAGTAAGGATCTCTAAAATTTTACCCCTCTTTAAAATCAATGAAAAGTTACAAAAATTTCTGGAATTGTATGGTATTTGTATTTTTAATTTTTTGAGGAACCTCCATAACGTTTTCCACAGTGGCTGCACCAGTTTGCATTCCCACCAACTGTGCACAAGAGTTCCTTTTTCTCCACATCCTCACCAACACTTGTTATTTCTTGTGATTTTAGCCATTTTAACAAGTGTGAAATGATGGAAAAAGATGTTGAGCATCTTTTGATGTGTCTGTTGGCCATCTGTATGTCTTCTTTAGAAAAATTTACCCAAAGAAAATAAAAACTAAATCAGAAAGACATATGCACCCCTATGTGTACTGCAGCATTATTTACAATACTCCAAGATACTGAAACAACCCAAGTGTCCAGTGGCATTGCATAAAGAAGATGTGAGAGAGATATATATGAATGGAACATGCATATGAATGCATAAAGAAGATGTGAGAGAGAGATATATATGAATGGAATATTATTCAGCCATAAAAATGAATGAAATTTTGCCATTTGCAACAACATGGATGGATCTAAAGGATTTAAGGTTAAATGAGATAAGTTAGTCAGAGAAAGACAAATACCATATGATTTCACTCATAGGTGGAATTTAACAAAACAAAGAAAAAAAGAGATAAACAAAAAACCAGACTCTTAACTATTGAGAACAAACTGATAGTTACCAGAGGGGAGGTGAGAGGAGGGATGGGTAAAATAAGGGATTAAGAGCACACTTATCTTGATGAGCACTGGGTAATGTACAAAATTGTTGAATCATTATATTGTACACCTGAAACTAATATAACACTGTATGTTAATTATACTTGAATACAAATATTTGAATAAAAACATACTATAAAAAAAGAGAAAACACAAAACTTGCCAGAATCAACATTTTTAGAACTCCTATAATTAACCCAAGGCTTTCAACAATATGGGGAGTGTTTGGTTGGGTAATACATTTGAATCTCAAGAAGAACATGAGCTCTGTGGCTCCCCACTCCAACTCAGCAGTACCCTTGAAAATAATAGGCAACATTCCATGTGGAAGACACAGAACAGAGCTGAAGCTCTCTCAAAGCCTCACTCCCATTATTTTGTCATTATTTAGCCTGTCTGCTAGGTCCCTGGAAGATCCCACTTGAAAAGCTTGTGTTTTTTTTGGGGGGGGGGTTGACCTAAGTTGGAACTAACTGTGCATAAAACCTCTCCTTGGGGGGCATTTACCAAAAACAATAAAAAGCTACAAAGTTGTGACTGCCTGAGATAATAGATACAATTAGGGTAAACAATAGACTAACAAGAAAGCTTAAAAAAGAAATATGACGATGAAGAAGGCTATGGGGGCTATGGAAAGCTCCATCACATTCCTATGAAAGTAGAAAGTCACATGCATGCATAAGGCTATATGCCTACTCTGACTGATTTGAAGACTCTGCACAAGCAGGAAGTAAAAGCTAAGGAAGAGTTATCAATTACCTGGATAGGTATTGAAGGTATGCCACTAAGCAAAAACCAGGAGACTAATTTGTTCCAGGCATTTAAGGAAATCTATGTTGAAACATTAGCTAACCACTAAGCTAACTCAGTAAAGCCTTCAGTGGACACACACAATGAAAAAATACAAACTTTACAGAATTAGTTCAGAAAAGTCACTAAACAAACAAAGAATAACTACAACAAGCGGCAATGAAAACAAACACCAAGGACAGGGCAGAGTATAATTTCCAAAGTTATTACATGTTATTTAAAATATGTAGCGTTGTCCCCCCCAAAAAATTAGGAGACATGCAAAGAAAGAAGAAAGTATAGCTTGTGCACAATAAAAATAAGCAATCAACAGAAACCCTGAGAGGGGTGCCTGGGTGGCTCAGTCAGTTAAATGTCTGCCTTCGGCTCAGGTCATGATCTCAGGGTCCAGGGATCGAGCCCTGCATCTGGCTCTCCGCTCAGCAGGGAGTCTGCTTCTCCCTCTCCCTCAATGCTCTCTCTTTCTCTGTCTCTCAAATAAATAAATAAAATCTTAAAAAAAAAAAAAAAACTCCCCCAGGAAATCCAGAAGTTGGACTTACCAGGCAGTTATTTTAAACCAGCTATTTTAAATATGTTGAAAGAGTTCAAGGAAAACATGTCTAAAAAACTACAGTCTGAGAAATATGGCTTACTAACTAGAGACTATCAGTAAAGGCATAATAATTACATAAACTCCAAATAAAAAATGTGGAGCTGAAAACTACAAGAATTAAAATTCATAAATTCATCCAAAGGGCTTCACCAGAAGATTTTAGCAGGGGAAAAAAAAGAAAAAAAAAGGAATCAATGCACTTAAAGATAGGCTAAGGAGATGATTCTGTCTGAAGAATAGGAAGGGAAAAAGAAGATGGAGAACTGAGGAGAGCCTCAGAGACCTTTATAAACTGTTGAGTATATCAACACCTGCATATTGAAAGGCCCAAAAAGAAAGGAGAGAAAGAGACAGAAAAAATATCTGAAGCAATAATGGGCACCTAACAACAGAGTCCTAAAATATATTAGGCAAAAACTGACAGAATTGAAGGAATAATAGACAATTCAACTTTAAAAGTTGAATATTTCAAAATGCCACTTTCAATAACAGACAGGAAAACTATACAGAAGATCAACAAGGAAACAGAAGACTGGAGCAATGCAATAAACCAACTGGCCCTAACAAACAGCTGTAGAAGACTGCACCCAACAAGTGCAGAACAAATATTCTTCTCAAATGTATATGGAACATTCTTTAGGCTAAACCATATGTTAGGCTATAAACCAAGTCTCAATTAATTTAAAAGGATTGAAATCATCTGTCCACAGTGAAAATCAATTAAAATCAATACAAAAGGAAATTCAGGAAATTCACAATTATGCATAAATTACAGAGTGCACTCCTAAATTAACAATATGCCAAAGGAGAAATCTCAAAGGAAATTAGAAAATACTTTTAGATGGATGAAGATGAAAACACAACATATCAAAACTTATAGGACACAGCATAAAGGCTCAGAGTGAAATTTATACTTCCAAATGCTCACATTAAATAGAATGATCTCCAAACAACAACCTAACCTTACATCATAAGAAACTAGAAAAAAAAAGAGTAAACCAAATCCAAAGTGAGTAGAGAGAAGGAAATAATATAGATTATGAGTAGAAATAAATGAAATAGAAATTAGAAAAATAAAGAAAATCAAAGATGCCAAAAGTTGGTCCTTTTAAAAGATCAACAAAATTAATAACAGTTAACCAGACTATTTAAACCTAGTTAAATATTTAGAAGAATAAAAGAGAGAAGATTCAAATGACTAAAATCAGGAAAGAAGGATAGGGCATTACCACCAATCTTACAGAAATAAAAAGCATAAAAGAGAATACTAAGGACAATTGTATGCCAACAAATTAGATAACTAAATAAAATGAACAAATTCCTAGAAAGACACAAATTTCCAAAACCAGCTCAAGAAAAAATAGAAAGTATGACTAGATCCATAACAAGTTAAAAATTTCATTAGTAATAAAGAAAATCCACAAAGAAAAAGCTCAAGACCAGAATGCTTCAATGATAAATTCTACCAAACTTTTAAATAAGAATTAACATCAATCGATCACAAAATCTTCTAAAAACAGAAGAGAAGGGAGCACTTCCTACCACATTCCATGAAACCAGTATTGCCTTTGTACCAAAATGGACAAAGACCTCTCACAAAAAGACAATTATAGAACAATATTCCTTATAATAATTGACATAAAAATCCTCAACAAAATACTAACAAACTGAATGCAGCAGCACATAAAAAGAATTATACACCATGATAAGTTGGGATTTATCTTAGGAATGCAAGACTGGTTCAACATACAAAAACACAATCAATGTAATAAACCATATTAATAGAATAAAGGATAAAAACTAAGACACGAGAAAAAGATTGACAAAATCCAACATATTTTTATGATAAAAGCATTCAATATACTAGGAAGAGAGGGGAAATTTCTCAACCTGATAAAGGACATCTACAAAAAATCTACAGCCAATGTCATACTTAATGGTGATAGAAGTGAAAGCTTTCCCCTAAGATCTCACCACTTCTATTCAATATGGTATTGGAGGTACTAGCCTGGGTAATTAGGCTAGAAAAAGGATCAAAAGGCATTGGTATTGGAAGGGAAGAAATAAAACTTCTATTTGTGCAAGACATGACTTTATGTATATATAGAAAACCCTAAGTAATTCACAAATACATAATTATAGCTAATAAGTAAATTTAGTAAGTTTGCAGGATGCAGGATCTATGTACATAATCAGTTGTGTTTCTATACACTAGAAATGAACACTCCAAAAATAAAATTTAGAAAACAATTCCATTCAAAATAACATCAAAAGAATAAAATACTTATGGGCGCCTGGGTGGCTCAGTTGGTTAAGCGACTGCCTTCAGCTCAGGTCATGATCCTGAAGTCCCGGGATTGAGTCCCACATCGGGCTCCCTGCTCAGCAGGGAGTCTGCTTCTCCCTCTGACCCTCTTCCCTCTCGTGCTATATCTCATTCTCTCTCTCTCAAATAAATAAATAAAATCTTAAAAAAAAAGAATAAAATACTTAGGAACAAAGTTAATCAGTGAGGTATGAGGTATAATATTTGTTCACCAAAACTATAAATCATCACCAAAAGAAATAAAAGAACTCCTAAATAAAGGGAATAATATCCATGTTCAGAAATTTGAAGACCCAATGTTGTTAAGATTACAATACTCCCTGTATTAATATATAGATTCAGTCAATCCATATCTAAATTCCAACTGCCATTTTTAACAGAAATTGACAAGCTGATCCTAACAGTCATACGGAAATGCAATGGATCCAGAATAGCCAAAACCGTATGGAAAAAAAACAAGGTTGGAGGACTCACTCTTTCCAATTTCAAACCTACTACAAAGCTACAGTAATCAAGATTATGTGATACTGGCATACAGATGCAAATAGGTCAGTAGAATAGACTTGAGAGTCCAAAAACAATTCCACGTACTTATGGTCAATTACAGTTAAACAGGGTACTAAGGAAATTTAATAGGGAAAGAATAGCTTTTCCAACAAATGGTGCTGGGACAATTGGATAGCCATATGCAAAACATGAATTTGGACTTCTACTTTACACTATAAACAAAAGTCAGCTCAAAATTAATCATAAATCTAAATGTAAGGACTAAAACTCCTTAGAGGAAAACATAAGTATAAATCTTCATGACCTTGGATGAGGCATTGTTTTGTAGATATGAAACCCAAAGCACAAACAACCAAGGAAAAAGTAAAGTGAACTTCATCAGAATAAAAAAAAAAAAGTGCATCAAAAGACATCCTCACAGAATGGTAGCATATATTTGCAAATCATATATCTGATAAGGATTTAGTATCTAGAATATATAAAGAATTCCTACAACTCAAAAATAAAAAGACAACCCATTTATAAAATGGACAAAGAATTCCTTTTTTATAGTAGTAAAATACACATAACATGAAATTTACCATCTTAACAATTTTAAGTGCACTATTCAGTGGCAATCAGTACATTCATAATGTTGTACGATTTTTACCACTGTCCATTTCCAGGATTTTTCATCATCCCAAACAGGAACTCTGTACCCATTAAACAGTAACTTTCATTCTCTCCTCGTCCCCATCTCTAGTAACTTCTTGTATTTTCCATCTCTGTGAATTAGCATCTTCTGGGTACTTCATCTAAGTGGAATCATACAATATTCATCTTTGTGTCTGGCTTACTTCATTTAGCATAATGTTTTCAAGGTTCATCTATGTTGTAGCATATATCAGAATTGCATTCCTTTTAAAGGTTCAGTAATACCCCATTGTATTTATATACTGCATTTTGTTTATCCATTCATCAGTAGATATTTAGGTTGTTTCCACCTTTTGGCTATTGTGAATAATGTTACTATAAACATCAGTGTACAATTATCTGTTTGAGTCCTTGATTTCAATTTTCTTGAGTATATACATAAAATGAAACTGCTAGATCATATGGTGATTCCATGTTTAAATTTTTGAGGAACCTGGGCAAAGTATTTGAGTTGACATTTCTCCAAAGAAGATATACAAATGACCAATAAGCACACAAAAAGTTCTCAGCATTATTAGTTATTAGGAAAATGTAAATTAAAACCACAGATGGCACTTCATTCTAATCAGAGTGGTTTTAAGAAAAGAAGCTTGACAACTTCAAATTCTGAAAAGAATGCACAGGCAACTGAATCTCTCATCCATTGCTGGTGGGAATGGAACATGGAACAGACACTATGGAAACAGTCTGACATTTCTCATAAACATATACTTGCCATATGAGCCAGCAATCTCACTCCCAAGTATTTACCCAAAAGTAATGAAAATATGTCCACAGAAAGATATGTACAAGAATGTTTAACGCAGCTTTATTCATAATACAAAACTGAAATTAACCCAATGGCCCTCGCTTGAGAATGGAAAAAAAACAGTGATACTGCTCAGCAGTAAGAAGGAATAAAACACTGATACATCAACACAAATGAATCTCAAAAACATTAAGCTCAGTAAAAGAAGCCAGACTCAAAGGGCTAAATACTATATGATTCCATTTATATATCATTCCAGGAAAGGCAAAAATATAGGGCCAGAAAATACAGCAATAGTCAAGAGTGGGGTTGATTGCAAAGTGTAAGACTCTTTATGGTGAAGGTGATGGAAATATTCTATATGGTGATTATTGGTAGTCATATGACTATCGTTGACCCTTGCACAATATGAGGTAAGAGGTGCTGACCCCTACACAGCTGAAAATCCACATATAACTTTTGACTCCCTCAGAATTTAACTACTGATAGCCTACTGTTGACCAGAAGCTTTACCAATAACATAAACTGTTGATTAACATAATTTGTATGTTTTATGTATCATATACTGTATTCTTATACACTTATAAAATAAGCTAAGAAAAGTGTTACTAAAAAATCAGAAGGAAGAAAAAATACATTTATGGCACTATACTTATATTTAGTGAAAAAATTCTGCATATAAGTGGACCCGCACAGTTCAAACTCATATTCAAGAGTCAACATATTTATCAAAACTCCAAGAACTCTATTCCTATAAAATGTGAATTTTAGGGCACCTGGGTGGCTCAGTCGTTAAGCGTCTGCCTTCGGCTCAGGTCATGATCCCAGGGTCCTGGGATCGAGTCCCACGTCGGGCTCCCTGCTCAGCGGGAAGACTGCTTCTCCCTCTCCCACTCCCCCTGCTTGTGTTCCCTCTCTCGCTGTCTCTCTCTCTCTGTCAAGTGAATAAATAAAATCTTAAAAAAAAAAATGTGAATTTTACTACATGTAAATTATACCTCAATATACCTGCCAGAATTAAAGAAATGTGCTCCAGGAACTTAACACATACTTGTTCTTATTTCAGTCCATTAACTATTCTTATTTTCAGCTACTTTTTTTCCCTCTGACAGACAGGGGACCAAAAAAACAAAGGTTGGGGTAGGGGAGAATAGTACTCTCAGTTGCTATAATTGGGCTCTTCTTTAAATCTCATTTCCACAAAAATGAGCCAACATAAGTGACACACTGGCGACTCAGAGACAGAGCAGACAAAATAAAATAACATGATTTCATTTGTTGAAATTTATGAAGTAATTTATTTATAATGATTACAGCTGTGCAAATAACCATAATGGGGCTTACAGGGGCATTATGCAACCTCTGTTCTTTGTGCAACCAGTGTCTTCTCTGAGAATGTGAACCTGGTGGATTTGGATACACTCAAGAAGCTTGAAAGAATGCAGCTTTCAGGACAAGACTCAGCCGGCACCAAAACACAAGGCATGGTAGATTACCAAAGTCGAGCTTGATTTCCACTTGGAACTATAACTCAAGACACATTTAACATACAACAAAACATGGACTGTTTATTGCTCTGCTTATAATTCTCTCTGAAAATGTCAGTATTTCTTATCAGTGGTTCAGATTACGGGGGAGAATGAAGCTAGGAAAATGTAAGCTGTTGGTGCTTTCAGCATACAATATTTTCCTTGGTTCTCGTCGGGCTCTAATAGAGATTTACGGGCCCTGTTTAGTATAATAAACAAATGATCTTTAAATCAAGGATCAGCTGTTTGAGTTTAGCAGATAACATCTGCTGTGAATCATAAGAGGGAGCAGGCCTAATCTGAGAGTTATACACACCCTCTCTTCCCTGCCTCACCCTGCTGGTGACTGCCCTGTTGCTCCTCCAATTTTAATGTCAGCCAGCATCCCACGGCTGCATTGGGATAGAGGAGAAGAAAGGAGAGTCATAGCAGGCAATTTCCCAGAACCGAAGAGCTAGACTCCACCACATTCATACTCTGAATTAATTACCATCTTGAACCTGAGACTGTATTAACATCCTGTGATATGGAAAAAAAAAAAAAAAAAGAATTTGGGGGTATGCTATGTAACAGTTGAAGCAGATGTTCACTAAGTATTTCAGGGTACCTCAAATCTCCAATAAGCCATCTCTTGCTTGAACTCCAACCCTGGGGCCTCATATCAGAAAGTCTGCACCATCCTTGCATTAAAGGTAGCTGAGAACTGTATATTTCACATCTTTTGCTCCCCTTGTTATCAACAATATTGATTTTAAAGACCTTAAAATATTGAGAACATAAAGTTTGTGTGATTTCTATTCATACTTCAGTCATTTAATTTTTCCCATCATTTACTTATTCACCCAAAATATGTCAAGTTGGGGTGGCTTATAATCAATAGACGATAACCAGGGATGTCTAGTGCACTCATTCATTCCGCACACAGTGGCCAGGCACCTGCCATGCTAGGTGCAGTAGATGGCAGTCAAGACAGGGAAATCCTACATTCCTCATGAATTCTAGGGGCAAAGAGGGAAACAAGAGCAAATAAATGTACAAAGGAGAGAATTAGAGAGTGTCACAAGGAAAGAAATAGGTGATGAGGTACAAAATGTAACTGCAAAAGGCCTAAGAAGGATTGAGATCAGGAGACCACTTCCATCTCCCACAGCAGTGGCTAACGTGCTGAAATGCACTCATGTGATGTGATGTGGCTTTACAGGCGAAAGGGAGTTGAGAAAGCACAGATTCTATATAAAATGATCTTTTACTTTACATATAAGAATAGCAGGTTCTGATAGAAAAGCTGGACTAGTCTAGACCACATGAAAAGGTTTGGGTAGGCACCTAGGCCTAGGGCCACCGCAAATATAAAGTAGGGCCACGGCAAATATCAAATGTCAATTCATGGGGATGCCATGCCAGGGATCTTTGTGACCCCTCACTTTCCCCCCACACCCAAACCTCCTTTAGGAGGCCATATGACCTGGCCAAGGTCACACAGCTTGTTCTAAATGCAAAGCTATAGCTTAATTCCAGGTTCGGTGACAAACTGCACTGGTTTTCTCAGGACTGAGAGGGTTCCCAGGGAGTACAATTTTCAGTGCTGAAACCAGAACAGTCCCAATAAAACCAAGCGATGTGGTTAATGCTAATATCAGGTCCATTTAATATAATGTCTAGCACGCTTGCCACCAAATGACAGCTAGAGCAGAACTCCAGTTTGTTCTTTTTCAGGGCCCTCAGGCAAGTCATTCTCATTGACCTGCATCATAGAGCTCTAGAATGAGTCACCCCCCTCATCACCCCCATCAGCCTCCGGCAGCTGTGTATATTATAGTGCCACATGGTTGGATGGCCTTGCTTTGAAATACAAACCTGAGGAGAGGGCAATAAACTCTGTAAAATATCAGAGCAGCTTCCAACTCCTGCTCACTCCTCAGCAACATCTAGGCTCTTCTTTGCCTAATGCAGGCATTGGTTGGAGAAGAGGAAGGGAGTTATTGTAAAAGTTTTGCCTACATCTCATCAGGGTATTTGGCAATGCAACACTCATGCCGGGTTAATTTTTGCCGTGGGTGTCTCAGGAATGACAGTGAGCAATTTTATGAAAACTTTATAGTTGGTAACATTACTCCCACGGCATGGCAGGGACGGAGAAAGGGAAAGTTAAACAGCTCCTCACTGTCACTTGAGCTTGAGGGTAATGCAACCCTACAAATATCAAATGGTAAGAAAGACCTAAAGTTCCTTGTGCAGTAACTTTGCTGGAAGTATGCAAAGAAATTAGAGTAATACCTGGAGAAGGTATTCCAAACAAAAATCATTGAATTGGGTTTTAAAGTTTTTAAGTTGTATACAATTTCTCAAATACTCAGAAAAAAGTCTGGACTCTTAATAAGAGCAGGGAACATTTGTTGAATGTCTACAATATGACAGGTACTCCTGTCAGTATTTTATGATATTTATTATTTATAATACATTAAATCATCACAATAGCCATACATTGGAGGTAATTTATTTATTGGCCCCATTTTACAGTTGGGGAAACAAGGCACAGAATGGTCAGAACACTACAGCAGAAACACATTCGGTGTGTGAAGAAGCTAGGATCTGAACCCACACTGACTCTGGAATCTACCTGCCCTAGCATCACACTGCACTGCCTCCCCATGGTACCCAGGAAAGGATTTCTGTCCACCAAGACCAGTACCAAAATCTCCAGACATTCTCGAGGATAAGTAAACTAGGAGCAGAATGATACCTCGCACATAAGAGAAGAGTGGAAGAATGGCTCTTTGACAGGAAGGTAAAGAGCCGTGGTTTGGCTTCCTCAGTGTTTGGTGATAGTTGAAATGTAATCAAGGAGGGGGCCTGTCCAAATGCTACTGTTTCCATTTCATTAAAATTTTGTCTCTATGAAGTTTGTCCTTAGAATATATATACACATGATTTCTAGGTTCAATGGTAGCAAAGTAACCAACTGCCACACATTCTCTCTACCTTCATAAACATATCCAAGGATACAGACAAGTTAAAGGGCAAGACAAAAAATTGACAGTAACAATGCAAACAAAAGTTAAGAGAAGATGAGATGCCAGGTGGGAGAGGAATTTCTACTAACTACAGTGACAGGGGGTTGGATTAGGGACTTTCTTTTCAGACTACACAATACTTACTTAATCTTCAGAACAAATTCAAAACAAGCCCTGAGAAGACAGAAGATAAGAAAAAGGTAGATTTTCTCTTACTCTTTGCACTACATCCTGGATGGAGCTGCACCACCGAGAAAAATAGGCAGCCATGTCCCACAAGCTAAGAAATAATTTCTTGAAACACGCCCCTCCCCCAAGGGTCCTCCCTCCACCTTTGGCCCAGTCAGCTTCTAGGTTATTTGCATCCTTAGGAGACTACAACTCCCAGCATGCACTGGGAGTGCATGGGAAACTGGAGGCTTAAAGAGGGTTGAGTCCTGAAATGTTTCCTTATATAAGGATACGCTTTGTAAGAGGGGGTGGAAACACAAGGAAACACAAGGACCTAAGCCAGGTTGGTTGTGGGGGGTAGGGAAAAGAAAGTTGGAAAGGGGAAAAGAATTCCCTGCCTATATTCTATGGGAGAGGGAGGGCAAGTCATAAACACAGTCTCATTTTAATTAATAAACACTTGAACTTTTCATTCAAGAACAATTCATCTGAAAGCACCAATGAAAGCTTTTTTTTTCCCTAATAAGACCATATCCTATATGTTAAAGGGAAATTACTTCTATAATTTACAGTAAAATTTAGAGTATATATATATATATATCTTCATTTCTCTTCACAGAAAAAGGCAAGTATCAATAAACTAAGGCTAGGAAAATAAGTATAAAAAGGAAGATCAAAACAGACTTAAGAAAAACTGTCTGAAATATAATTTAAAAACAAATGGAAATAGAAAACTCACAAGTAAAATGGAAAGCAATAAAAAAGAATATTATGGTCATGGCAAAAAAATCAAAACACTTTAATGGATCAAGTTAAGAAGAATGAAGAGGAAAAATAAATAGAAAGAAAAATATGGGGGATAATGAAGATATATAGAGAGAACAGATTCAAGTAAAGAATTATAGATGCTCCTAGGACAAAAAACAGAGCATCAGAACAAATGCAATAATCTTTTTATTTTGGCCAAAAAGGTAATTATTTAGTAATAGTCTTTAACAATTTTGAAAGGCTCTATGCTGGGTGGAGGGGAGAAAAATGAAACATGTATCATATGCCTTTCCCCACCTGCAGATAAAGAGTCAGTCTTTTTGAAGAAAATAAATATGATAAGGTTAAAGTCATCCACAAGTACACTTTAAAAACAACCACTGAATGTAAGCATAAGTAAAATACAGTCTATACACAGAAAAAAGGACAATCAAAAGAAAACAGGGAAAGTTCAACACAAAAAGAATTTGGGCCAAGTATTTGTTTTTTATCAGAAATATAAAGAAGTTAAATTTCCCTATCAAAATTTTTTTGATTAAGTGAAAAATTTGACCATACCCAAGACCATATCTGAGACTACAACAAATATTTAAATAAACAAATCAAAAACAACAGATATTCATGCTCAACACTCAAAAAACAGAAAAAGTACAAACCGCACCCTCTTAAGATTATCCAATAAAACTAGCAGTTGTTAAGAGGCAAAAAATCCAATTATTTGAAAATTAACAATGCTCTGTATGTTTCTAAACAATTATTGTGTC
Source organism: Callorhinus ursinus (assembly GCF_003265705.2). Taxonomy (NCBI): domain Eukaryota; kingdom Metazoa; phylum Chordata; class Mammalia; order Carnivora; family Otariidae; genus Callorhinus; species Callorhinus ursinus. Next base: position 9,338,517 of record NW_027397091.1, on the reverse strand, counting down.
ACAAAGAAAATGAACATTTCAAGTAAACATTTAGAGTATAACAAAATTGAGGCTATTTCATATGCATATATGGCACACTGCAAACTTGCACTCAGTCAAACCCTTTTATGGTTTTGATGTTAAAAACGGACGAGTTAAATAAGTGAAATAATTAATAAAAAAATGAAAGTATGATATAAAACAGAAGAAAAATGACAGAACTAAAAAGAGCAATTAATGGATTTGAAAAGAGAAAGAGAATTTATATATTCTAGAGCTAGATCATGTGTGTGAGCGTGCGCACGTTCGTTTTCACACTGTTCCTAGTACATGGAGGGCAAGGAGAGACCTAAGAAAGAATCAGACCCTCCGGATGGGTAGGTGACCGGCTTAAAAAGCAAGGGAACTAACTTGCGGGGCCTGTCCTGAGCGGCTGCAGGACACTTAGAGGTCCGCACCCAATCGCCAGAATCTTAAAAGTGATACCGAGGTCTTACCTGGGTTCAGCCACCTGTATGGCCCCGATGTCCTCAACAACTCCTTACTCTCAAAGCTGTGTCCTTGAAAATGGCTCCCACCGTGGGAGGGTGGGTGGAACCTGCAGTCCAAGGACAGGGGAGGGGGCGAGGAGCCTCCAATTGCCCGGATCCGTAGCTTACGGGTCAATCGGCAGTCACGTCCTTTGCGTGACCTCCTCCAGAAGCGGAAAATACAGAGAAACTTTACAGATCTGAGATTCCGTAGAACCATCCCTAAGTTCACACATTTCTAGGTGTAAATGCTGGCTCCATCCCTTAACAAAGCTGTGTGACATCAGAGAAGTTGCTTAACTTTGCTGATCCTCAGATTCTTTATCTTAAAAATGGCAATAATGATACCTCTTTCATAGTAAGATAAATTCTGTGAAATCCACTTAGCACCCTATGCCTGACATATTATAAGCAGTCAATATATAATGGTTATTCTATTTACTATAATCCTTAACAAATACAAGAAAAAAATACTAGTAAGTAGAATTTGGCATAAGAAGAACATTGTAACAATAGAGTGATATTAAAACCTACACATTGCGTAATGTGTATGCTAATGAAAAGAGATATCTTCATAAAACTAACAGTTAACTATCAATTGCCAGAATTGACCAGAAAACTGGTCAAATATATTCATACTTTAAGGAAACAGTTACTTTTTATATTGGCACAAAAAAATAAAAAGCCACACAGATCTTTCCTTTTCAATGAACAGGTGTCAGTTACGTTTGTATCAAAACCTGACATAGACAACACTATGGGGCAAGCACTTCAAAAACATGTCTCCTGGTTGTACTAGAACCATGGATATGAATAAGTTTTAGCTTCAGGGTTTCTGAGAATCCTATATTAACTCCCCCAAGACATCCCTACATAAACACACACACATATACCATACATATTTGGGAAATTCTGTGCTCCTACAGAATCCTGGTCTCCCTTATTGTATTATGTTTTGTATCACATTTATCAAAATGTGACCCAATTTACCTATTTACTTGTCCATATCCCCTATCCAATTGATTCTGCATTACACATTCTATAGGAAAGTGAGCAGAACATATAAACAAATGATGAAGAAGGTAAAAATAATTTATCCTTTTATATTCTACTTATGTTTACATTATTTATTATATATATAATATGTTATATATTTTTTATGTATCTACTTTTTTATTCTACTCTCTCTTATTTTTATAATCCTATGGTCACAGTGATACTTAAAAATCCTATCATCTCTCATTGATTCTCCCAATTCCAGTCTTGGGACTGGATGTTATATTCTACAACATTGTCTAAAAGCAAAATTCTGATTGTCTTCTCAAATACTACCAGTGACTGAGGATTCCCAAGAGTAACCAAATTGACAGTGAATATAGTTTTAGCCCAAGCAATTCTGATATTAAAGTAAAACACCTCAGGGGTATGTGGACCCCAATAGAAGCAACCATCAGAAACAGTAATTCATTCAATCATTCATCAGATTTTGTTAAGCCTCCAATGACTACAGGTACTGTACCAGGTTCTGTGTGCCAAAGGATGAAAACCACGAAGTCCTTAAGAGGGCACGTTCTGCGTGGAGCACTGGGTGTTATGCACAAACAATGAATCATGGAACACCACATCACAAACTAATGATGTAATGTATGGTGATTAACATAACAATAAAAATTAAAGTAAAAAAAAAAAAAAAAGAAAGAAAGCCACAAAGTCCTTGCCCTGAGTATCTCACAGGCCAGAGAAGACAAACATAACAAATAATGGTAGAGGATGTTAACCTAAAACAACAGGTAAACCAAGACAAGCTCAAAAGTGTCAAAAAGATGAGTTTATTTGGGAAGAGCAGAGAATTGCAATTCGGGACATGCAAACCACAACAAGCTACAGGCGAGTCCACTGAGGGTTTGGGGTGGGCAGTATTTCTGGGTAGGGAAGGCAAAGAAGGGGGGAGTTCAGTTAAAAGTTGTTAAAATCAAAAGCAAACAGAGACCAGCTTTGAAAATTCCCCAAGCAGATAAAATCCTTGCAGTCATACAAATGAAGCTCAATTCAGCTTATTTTGTGAGACCAACCCAACCCGGGTCATTTCTTGCTCATGTCTCTGGAAACCATAAGCAAAAATTTCCCCAGGTCAATACGAGGTAATGCCTGACCAATTGCCTATCACTTAAGAAAATTCTAATATTATCAGTTTTCTGTAAATCAGGCATTTATGAGATATCAGCCCCACAATCCTAAAGCTCTGCTTTCCTGAGGACATTGGCATGAGATTTTCCATTCAGTTCCATTTCAGATTAAAATTCTTTCATGCAGTACAATGAGCTAAGGATCACATCGGTCCCATTCACAGAATGATACAGAAACATAAAGAGTTGCACCTGACCTAGTCTAGGTCTTCCTGGAGGATGCTATACCCAAACTGAATCTTAAAGTCTGAGCAGGAGTCACTCAGAGAAAGAGACCTAGTAGAAACGACAATATAAACCAAGACAGGGAGGCAAGAAGTGGTATTTTATATGTGATGACATTGCTAGACCATATATGGTAAGCTAGGGAGTGGTAAGGGATAAGGCAGTAAAAGGCAAGTAAAAGTAGACCATGGCGGGGAAGGGAGGGTTTTCTATAAGGTTCTTGGAACTTGACATGTCATAAACTATAAACTCACTGACAGTGGGGATTACTGTGTCTTCTCCGGGGTCTATCTAACACATCTCTCTATCTGAATTGCCAGCTAGAAAATTGCACACACGGTGCCAGAATGCAATAATCAGCCCATTCTATGAAGCCTTCCTTGCATTTCCAAATCATCCGGAAGAAGACAAATGTTGCACTTGCTAAAAACCCTTGTATCAAGCTGAAAACTTATGTTTCTAGGGCAAAGACTCAATAGCTCAGAATGCACAAACTTTTTCTTTGGGGCTTACTTCCCTTTCCTCTGGTCACTTACATCGAATTCCACTGTTGCATTTTGCTACATACAAAGCAGATATAACCAGAGGGAGAACGTGTTTGAACTCAAGGTTTAATTCAATTCCAAACCAGAGCTCCATTGTGTGCATTATTTATCAATAGCATTTAAGTGCTCATAGTGAGCCAGCCCTGACTTGGCTCCATAAATAAACGATGTTAGACTTCATTCCTGTCCTCCAAGTTCTCAGAATCTAAAGAGGAAAAAGGGGAGCATCTATACAGTTTCATCAAGCTAATTATGACTAAGCGAAGCCTAGCTATTTGGCCAAACCCAAAAAAAAAAAAAAAAAAAAAAGCCATTCAAACCTGGGAGGTAGGCAGTACTGTGAGGAACCCTGAGTCTCCTTGCACAGGTTGTTTTGTGTTTTTTTTTTTTTTTTCTCTCTCTCTGTCCTTTTCTTTTCTTTCTTTTTTAAAGCTTTTACCTTCTCACAGTGTAGAGATTCTTTTACTCAGGTCTGCTTCAACTCAGCCGTGAAAAGGAAGATCTCAGAGTCAGGAAGTCTTTGATGAGTGACAAAAAGGCCTCTTGCTGGGCTAACATCTGATGGAAAATCAGTCATAGAATCTCAAGAATTAAAAGAAACTTAGTGGGAAGTATGCCGACTTCCATTTCTATCCCATATGAGACAGTTTTGTTTTGTTTTGTTTTGTTTTGATGGTGAGAGAGGACCAGGAAAGGAAACACATAGGCCGTGTGAGTTACCCATGATCCAGAGATTCTCAGTCATAACTGCCAAGATGGAAGCAAGAGATGCAGTCAAGGGACTGCATTATAGGAGAGACTAAATGCAGTAGTGTTGTCTGGACAGTACAGAAAAGACCCAAAACAGTGCATAGTCCCAACAAAGAAAGAAAGTAAAGAGGCTCCATTCAAGAGAGAATGGTATAAAATGGAAAAGCAATAAAAGAGGGTAGATGTCAAAAAGAAAATTCTGGATTTGCAATCAGGAAGGACTGGGAATATATCGTCTGGAAATAGACTAGTGCCTGGGTACACTCCCCATTCAGAGAACAATGGGCCGATCCTGGCAGGAAGTGCGAGCATGGTGGTTGCCGGAGCCCAAAGAATAAATAGCCATTTGAGATACACAAATAGTCTAACATTGAGATGAGGCTGTAGGGACAGGAGAGGCCTTTCTAGAAAAGAAAGGGAGGGCCCCTGAGTGGTTCAGTTGGTTGAGCATCTGACTCTTGGTTTTGGCTCTTGTGATGACGTGATCTCAGGGTTGTGAGATTGAGCCCCGTGTCAGGCTCTGCACTCAGCCCAGAGTCTGCTTGAGATTCTCTCTCTCCCTCTCCCCCCTCCCCTCCTCCTGCTTGCTCTAAATAAAGAAAGAAATAAAATCTTTAAACAAAATAAAAGAGAGGGAAAGAAAGAAGGTATGAAAATGAGTAAGAAAAGGAATGTTAGATGCAAAATCAAAGCTGCAGAAGATGCAAGGAAAGACCCCAAAGTAATAAATATGCATTGAGTTGCTTCTGAGAGACAGAATATGCAAAGGGATGATGACCAGACCGTATATAAAAATAGAACTCTGACCCATAACCCACATCAACCAGCTCAGGAAGCCAAACCATAACCTCCGTAGCAATTGGCCTTAAACAGCCAGGGCATGATCGATAACTGACAGCTTCTCCAATTTTTGCCCCTACTTCCAGCTTGGGACCAAGTAGAGGGAGCCAAATATGGCCAGCTAACCAATCACATAGGATGCCCTGCTTCTCAGTAGCCCACCTCCAGCTTCCCATGCCAGTGAGGGCATCCCAGGAGCCTTCCTGCTTTTTTCCATGATAAAGCTTTCCCGCTCCTCTGCCCAGCTTTGAGTCTCTGCCAAATACAAGCAATGGAGCCTCACTCCCTTGCTATAACAAACTCTGAATACATAGCCTTTCCTTATTCTCATTTGGGAAAGAAGAGAGGTCTTTTTATCCCCATACTTCTATGTACCCAACACTGTTTTGGGTGCTAGAAATAACAGTGAACACGTTAGGAAAAGATCTCTGCCCTTATGGGGCTAACATTCCTTTGGAAGAGACAAACAATAAGCAAGGAGAGAAATTAAGCAAGCATTATGATGATGAACTATTGTGGAGGAAATAAGACAGATGATGTCATGGGGGCATGGCTGACGTTATACTGAATAGTGAAGAATGGTCTTTTCAAGGAGGCAACATTTCAGCTGAAGACTAAGAGATAAAGAAAAGCCAGGCTTGTGAATTGCTGGGAAAGAGACGCCAGGTTAAAGGAACAGCAAATACAGACTGCACCAGGGCAGAGTACCCTTGGTTTTGTTCGAGAAAAAAAGAAAAGACCGGGGCAGTAGGAATGTGGTGAGGGGCAGGTGGGGCTGAGGCTGGGGAGGTAGGTGAGGCTGGATCACACAGGACTGAGGAAGGATGTTTTTTCAAGTGTGGAGGGACAGCCTCAGAAGGTTTTAGGCAGGAGCATTTGAGGTCCTAAGACAAATGCAAATGTACAAGCAGAGCCAGTTTGAAATATTCCTTTCCATTCAATCACCACTATCAAGTCAGAGCAGTTCATCCTAAAGATTTTAAGTGTTTATGGTGATAGCAGAAGTGCTGTTGGGATAACAGTGCTTTGGTGTAATTAAGCACCTCTGATCTTCCATCATGAAGATGCAACAAGCATCCAGCTCTTTTTCAAAATCCTACGCACAGCTGATAATGGACAATCCATCAATATCCTCTTCCTACCATATGAAGACTATTTTATGAGGATCCTGAAAGCTTTAATAAACCTTAGATAATTTCTTTATGAGATAGGGAATTAGTAGAGCTGAGCATGAAATAGGTTAGGGTCTGTCAACAAAGAGGGCACCATTGTTTTTATGACTTCTACCAGCGGTCCCTGGGTGGAAAACTCTCATTAGCTGGAATATTGATAACATATGTGGTTGCATTGATCTGCTCTCTAAATAGCAGCTATCTCTTTGCTCAGATGGGGACTTTGCTCACTTCTGACATCATCAAGCCTGCTCCATCACTGGAAACAGGCTCCTTTGAAGGCTAAGCTTACTCATTTCCCCTGGTTGCTAGAGTTCCAGGCCTAACACACTAAATCCCAAGTCCCTAAAGAAAAGACTCGAGTCATAGAGGGGTGATGTCCATAATTTCTGCCACAGTCTATTTTATACTACAGAGCAGTTCAAATATCAGTGTAATCTTGCTCCTCAATTTCTGCTGCTAATTCCAGATAAAGATAAGGGCCGTGCATAATGATGCAGAAAAAAGGTATTGTCCGGTCAGCATTACCATGATCATGGCCAGTATTATCAGGAAGGACTCCCTGTTCAGAATCAGTCAATCACTGGACACAGCATTCTAGAGTCTGCCAAATGTGTCTCTCTATGTCAGTTGCAAACCTCCCATGGGCAAGTGAAAGGAGATGAGAAGGAAGCATGGCTGGCTGATGTGGTTGACCTCAGCAAGCATTTCATCAAACCTGTTTCCTCTTTGTCCTGGGCACACAGCTACACTGCTTTTCCAACCTTCTTGCCTTTAGGTGTGGCTGTATGATGGTCTTAGCCATTGGAAAGTGAGTGAAAGTAAATCTCGTCCCATCCAGGTCTGACCAGTAAACCCCACCACCACCACCACCACCACCACCTCATGCGTTCCTCCAAGCCTTCTTCAGTTTCCCTTGACTTGATGCCAATGAACAGCAGCATCTTAGAATCCACATTGGAAATTGAAGAATCACAAGATGAGAAGGATGGGTCCCTGAAAAAACATCAGAAGGAGAGCTGTGTGCCAACTGGGAACATCCTTTATGGACTTACAGCAATAAGAAATAAATTTCTCCTTTTTCAAATTGCTGAGATGTTGGAATTTCTCTGTTACAGCCACTAGCATTCACCTAATATGGTGGGTTTTCAACTAACTAAACCAGACTTTCAAAGAATTCACACACAAAAGCGTGTTGGGGACGTATTTATCACCTTAGGGTTATTGCCATGGCCTATCAAGTGAGAAAGCAACAATGTTTCTAACAGCTTTATTGAGGTTTAACTCACGTCATATAATTCGTTCATTGTAAGTGTATAGTTCTATGGGTTTTAGTAAACATACAGGTATGTAGAACACTTCTATCAACCCCCAAATTCTCTCATTCCTATATGTAGTCAATCCATACTCTCAGCTCCAGCACCAGGCAAATACAAATCTGCTTTTAGTATTTCTGGCATTTCACTTAGTATAATGTTTTTGAAGTTCACCCATGTTACGTTTTCAGTAGTTCATTCTTTTTGATTGCTGCATAGTATTCCACTATATGTATATGTTAAATTGTGTGTATCTATTCACCAGTTGATGGGCTTTGAATTATTTTCACTTTAGTATTATTATTTTTGATGCTATTATATATCACTTTTTGTACGTGCTTTAATTTCTCTCTAATAGGAGCCAAATTGCTACGTTGTATTAACTACTATTTCATACCCAAGAAAAGCCTTCTTTGATTCTCTTAGAAAGAATAGCTTCCTTGGTATTTTAAAATAACTTTGTTCATGTCTGAAATACTGCATGTATCACACTGAATTCAATTAAATTTTTGTTTTCATTCACATCTCTCTCTGCTAACTAGACTATAAGCTCTTTTAAAGGTAAAAAAAAAAAGCCATTTTTTTACAAAATGTTAATGCTTTGAATAGTGATGAGTGCTCAGTAAGTGTTTACTGAAATACAAAAAGCCAGATGGCTTGAGGTAAAGGAGGTTTTGTATCGTCAGAGTGCTGGACTGCATTTGTCAACATGGCTAACTCTGGGAACTATGTTTCTAAGAATCCCTTCTTGGTTTGATCCCAGTTAGAGAGAACCAAAGGAAGAATTTGCATGGGACTTGGAAGCAGGAAGTGAAACAGAAGTCATTACTCTCCAAAGGTCACAGTGGTGAGGTGTGACAGTGGGTGGAGCAGGTATGTCTGGCAGGCCCACTTGTCCCCATCTCCTCAGCCCCTTGCCCTGCTCCTCTTCCTCACTGCAGCCCAGTCCTACCAACCCGTGTGTGCCTGTGGACCCTGGGAGGTACGTAAGCCCTACATAGAAGCAAGAGCTTCCCATAGACCTCTCCTTGGCTTCCTCCTTTGGGGATTCCACTCTGATGGCCTGATGCTCTTGGTTATGGAATGTTCCTGCAAGTTCTAACAACACCCACCTCAGAGCTCCAGTCAAACTAGTAAGCAGCTGATTCTCTGATTCCTCTTCTAGATCTGCACTTCCCCAGCTCTTACCACAGTTGTGTGAGGTCTAATTCCCATAATAAAGCCCTCATTTCATATTACTCACAGTAAATCTGTTTTCCTGGTGGAACTCTGACTGATACAGTTCTCCAGGCACGGGCTGTATGTAAATCCTCACCCTTCTGAGAGCCCAGCACTGTGGCCCAGAGCCTCTTAAAAAGCTGCCTGGCCTGCTCTAAGCAGGTGGGCCCTCCCTGTCCTATGTGACATTTATTTTAAAGGTCTCTCTATGCACAGAGCATTACCCATGAGATCTGGGAAGAGTTTTGTTTCCAGCATTAAAATGTCACTGAAGATTTTAACGATATTGTTTTTCTTTTTCTTCAGCTAGAATTTTAATTTTTCCTGATAACATTTTAACTGCTATTAGAATTCCTAGGTAAGTGGCATCCCTTAAATTTTTGTTATAGGTGTTAATTGCTATCTTGAATCCTAAGGAAGATAAAGACAATTTAAAGTAAACATAGGGAAAGAGACAGATCTAGAGTGGTTTGAGAGAGAGAGAATCTGGGAAACAATGATTAGGGGCACTGCCATCTTATTTTCTTCTTTTTTATTTTCTTCTCACACTTGTACCTTGATTGTCTAATTTAAAGTAAAAAATATCTTATTGGGTAAAATCAACATCTCCTGTCCTCCACCCTTGTCAAACAGCAGAGCTGAAGCATTCGATATTCCTGCATATAGTAGATTATCTTCTGATATCTTGTCAATGGTAATTGGAGCATACTGCAGATCAGAGGCAGAAGGAGTGACACCACTAATGGTCTTTATGGCCAGTTATTACAGAGGGCTGTCCCCCTGCCAAGGAGGCCGCTGTCTGGTCATGATCTGTGACAAAAGCAAGGCTCTAACAGTCATGAGATAATTGGTGGTGGTGTCAGTACTTAGGGGCTCTAATGAGTCCAATTTCCGTGAGCTTAACTGTGAAGTGGGTACAGCTTTTTTGTTGAATTTTATTTTAACTAATAGAGACAGACTTACTTCATCCTGCAGAGGATCACTTGAGCTCTTCCCTACATTATACATTTCTAGGACCAGTGTAAGACCCATTTTCCTGGAAGCAGGATGAAAGGGAATTTACTATTTTTTTAGAAGCATGGCAAAGATGCAAGGCTTTTTGCCAAGATGATCACTGCAAGGAAAAGGGTTGACTTAAATAAAAGAGAAAACCAAGACCCAATCTGTTCTTCGAGGTACAAGCAGAAGACCCAGTTCTACATAGACAAGTTAGTTGGAAGGTGAAGGCAGTAAGTCTCCACCAATGAATTTGTTTTTCAGAAAAGGGAATTCATTCATGTTTGAGAGTTAAGCTCAAAAAATAGTCCATGGTGTTAGGTGATGGAGAGGGGAGGAGGGGCTGATTAGAGCACATGGCTGCTGGTGGTATATCCTCCTATTCTGCTACTCCTGAGTTCATCCTGATTACAGCTGTATGGGGCACCAATGCCATCCCAAGTAGGGATTCAGAACAGCAGAGCTAGGGTGGTGTGGTGGCTAAGGCTGAAGTCTCATTGCCTGGGTCTGAATCCCAGTTACTGGGCTTAGAAGTTGTGTGACTGTGGGAAAGTTATCTAAGTGTTTAATGTCTTAATTTCTTCTTCTGTAAAATGAGTATAATAATAGCATCTATATCATAGAGCTAAGAAAAAAAAGTGAGTTAATATATGTAAAGCACTTTAATAGGTGGTTGGACCAAGAGCTGCTATGCCATCTCCAGAACCCTAAACATGCATGGATATCATCACAGAACTTCTATCACAGCCCAGCTCACCTTCCATAGTCACAACTCCACCATGGCGTAGAGTTCTACCAACACACACACACACACACACACACACACACACACACACACACACACACCTTTGTTATAGTCATAGTCACTTGGTCTATTAAAAATATTTTCCTTGTCTACAAACTGCCTAGCTACTTGTCCCCAGTCATATCCTCTGGCCTATTTCCTATCTCTAAGGAACGCTCTCCAAAGTGCCTTTGGATTCCTTTATGGATTCACCATTGGCCACCAGGAGACTAATAGGCAAGTGGAACACCAGCCTCAGGAGCTTAACTCCACCACCATAGTTGCTGCAGGTAACAGTCTGTTTTTATGCCTCACCTCAGTTTACACGAGATGAGCCACACAACCCACTACCCAAAACACAACCTCTGTCTTCCCAAAACACAACCCACCACCCAAAAACACATCTGTCTTCTGTCCCAATTAATTCGCTGAGCAAATTAGTGATGCTGCACCAGGACCACAGCAGTTGTGGGCTATCCGAGACATGCAAGGAGTTCATTAATATTGACAACTACTCTCCATTTCTCCGCACAGTGAAGTATTGGCTTCCACTTTCAACGCTGATGCTCAAGAAATTTTCCCACTTACATTCCAATCTGGTCTTCTTTCCTAAATCAACTGGCCTCTTCTTTTCTTTCTAGGGCTTGACCATACTTCCTACAATTTCCTTGAGAAACTAACATATTTCTGGCTCAAAACAGCCCTGAGATTGACCACCAGTCAATCCAAATAGATTGTATTTCAACAGCCTCCCAAATAGCTATAGGTTTATGTATCCTCTAGCTTATGAAAAATATGGGCCTCTGGTAAGTCTTTGTCTCATCACTGTAACTGTAAAGATTGGTAGTTAGCCATAAGAATGTCAATGAATTAAGTTATGCATTCATTCATTCCCTGCATGGTTCCATAAAAAGTCTTAAAATAATTACAAAAGACAGTATATGAGATTAAATAAAGTAAAGCAAAGGCTGGGCTGTACCCCAAAATGTTTTCTGTCTGCAACAATGTTTAAACTGTGTCACAAATTTAATTCTGAGCTTCCCAGCAACAAAATCAAAGAGGAAACACATTTTTTTAGATTTTTTATTTATTTAGTTGAGAGAGCAAGAGCATGAGAAGGGGGAGGGGCAAAGGGAGAGGGAAAAGTAGATTCTCCACTGAGCAGGGAGCCCGACACAACGTGGGGTTCGGTTCCAGGACCCTAGGATCATGACCTGAGCCAAAGGCAGATGCTTAACTGACTGAGGAACCCAGGTGCCTAAGAAGGAAACACATTTAATGACAAGACATATGAGACCATTTGTGAATGCTAGCCACAAGAATTTCTGGAGATATTCAAAGGCTTTCTTGTCACTAATGTGTGATAAACATCACAACACCTTGACAAATACTGGTATGACAGATTCTTTTCCCTTTTGTTAATTTCAAAGCCACAAAATTCCATCATAAATGTGCCCCTCTCACTGCCAACCAACAGGGGCTGCAGAAACAGCATCTGTATCTCAGAGCAAAAACACTGGAGTTGGGTTTTAGAACAAAAGTCTGGACCCTGATAAGCCCCTGATTAGCCCCAAGACACTACATTTCCTCTGTCCATTTTAATTTGCATCAAGTAATATGCCATTAATCTTCATTGACCCTCACATTCTGCTTGTCCCTGCTATTTTCTAGGGAGCAGAATTCAATTTTCTATGCAGGCAAACTGGTAGGCCCTTCAGTTGGTTTAGAGTTCTGTGTGTAGACATCACAGTTACACTACTGAAAGTTCCAGATGAATGGCTACCTATGGGAACTCATTCAAACACTGGATGGATTCATCATCAAAATGAGAAGAATTATGGCTGTGGTATCAGGGATGAGCATTCCCTCAATTTTTCTTCTCTCTCTCTCTTTTTTTTTTAAAGATTTTATTTATTTGACAGGGAGAGACACAGCGAGAGAGGGAACACAAGCAGGGGGAGTGGGAGAGGGAGAAGCAGTCTTCCCGTGGAGCAGGGAGCCCAATGGGGGACTTGATCCCAGGACCCTGGGATCATGACCTGAGCCGAAGGCAGACGCTTAACGACTGAGCCACCCAGGTGCTCCTTCTTCTCTCTTTTAAAAAATCAAATTCAGGGCGCCTGAATCTTTACCCTAACCCCAAGGGTCTGCTTCTGTTGTGACCAGCACCTAAAACACCCTCAGTCCTACACCCGTCAAGGCTTTGTTCCAATCATCTGAGTTCTTCTGGATTTCTCACCAGATGCCTCTAAGGCACATGTATCAGAAGTCCGGGCCTCTAACTGTGAACATACCAATTTAATCCTTTAATATTCCTATGAATAAATTTTGTATGCCCCTGATATAGATAAACATGTGTGCTCCCAATATAGATTTGGGGTCAAAATGAAGAATAAAATATAGCCAAGCCCTCAACAGATGTAAAATCCAATTTTGAAATAAGAACTGTATAAAAAATTAAGAACTGTACAATGTTGTTTTTACATGTTAAAGTCTGGCTTCTCTGAGAAGAGCCTTATCTGTACTCACTCTTGGAAGGACACTCGGTCAGGGGCACCTGGGTGGCTCAGTCGGTTAATTGTCTGCCTTCGGCTCAGGTCATGATCTTAGGGTCCTAGGATCGAGCCCCATGCTCAGTGGGGAGTCTGCTTCTCCCTCTTCCTCTACCCCTCCCCCTGCTTATGCTCTCTATCTCTCTCTCTCAAATAAATAAATAAAATCTTGGAGCACCTGGGTGGCTCAGTCGTTAAGCGTCTGCCTTCAGCTCAGGTTATGATCTCAGGGTCTTGGGATCGAGCCCCGCATTGAGCTCCCTGCTCCGCGGGAAGCCCACTTCTCCCTCACCCACTCCCCCTGCTTGTGTTCCCTCTCTCGCTGTGTCTCTCTCTGCCAAATAAGTAAATAAAATCTTTAAATAAATAAATAAATAAAATCTTTAAAAAAAAAGGGAAGTACACTAGGTCAGAGTAAGAACCTGAAGAATGGACACTTACTGTTATTTAGAAAATCTCAGTTATGTATCTGGAAACCACAGTTATATCAAGTGAGTTGAAAATAGGTTCCAGTGTTGGCCCTTCATTAATTATTCTTTACAACTTTGTGGGAAGCTGGGGAAGCCACATGACTTTGCTCTAGTCCCTGACACTAAGAAAAGGAAACCATAGCTGCTCCACATAGGAACATTCACAGAGCAGAGCCATCATGAATTAGGACAGCACTGAGTTCTGAAACACGTGGAGTGCCTTATTTGAAGCTCTTTTGCATCTGCACAGAGCATCATTGTTTTATATTGATTTATTTTAAATGGCCCTTTGGCTGAGAACATCAAAGTAGGTCAATACTCCAGACTTCCATCATCCCTCTGGAAAAAATTGAGATGGCCTTCATTATTTTTTGTCCTGTTTCACCTCTGAAAATGTCAGCACTTCCCCACCATTGGTCCCTCTTTACCAGATGCTGGTTTTTCACAAATAAATTCTAGTAAGAATCATATCTGCCAAATTAATTTCACCCTCAACTCCTAAAGAGTCCTTAATATGAAAAGGATTTGCTCAGGAAAGATCATTCAGAAACAAAGAAGAAATACATTGCTGTGAAACATGGGGAGTAAGCAGGATTCCCAGATGGAAGAAACCAGCCATGTGAGGGTGAGGCCGCCATGTTTAACTTGGCAAATGTCTCATCCTCTGTCAAGGGCAAGGGGCTGATGCAGAAACAAGTTATGAATGAGATAAATAGTGCAGAGTCAAGCACAACACTCACAGCCCTGAAGCAACACATCTCCATAGCAGGATTCTTTTCATTAGTTACATCTCTGCTATCCCATTAACAATATTCTCTGTCGCCCATCGAGACATTATTTATCCTCAGATACTTGTGTTAAAGAAGCAACATTAAGAAAAATACAAATTAAGTAACTATGATATAAACATATGTATATACATATGTATTTTCTTTAAAATATTTAATGATTGGGCGCCAGGGTGGCTCAGTTTGTTGGGCAACTGCTTTTGGCTTGGGTCATGATCCTGGAGTCCTGGGATTGAGTACTGCATCGGGCTCCTTGCTCAGCAGAGAGTCTACTTCTCCCTCTCACCCTTCCCCCTCTCATGCTCTCTCTCTCTCCTTCTCTCTCAAATAAATAAATAAAATCTTAAAAAAATAAAATCTAAAGTATTTAATGATTATATACCACATATAAAGTTATAATTTTAAGTATCCTCATTTAGAGACATGCTGATTTAATTATCAAATATACATCAAAAAATAAAAACAAAACAAAAACAAAAACAAAAAAGGATATGTTGTGATTAGCTTTTTGGTAATGAATACATATAAAACTATAGTTTGAAACATAATTTCATATCACAGTATTCAGTGTAAATACCACAAAATACTAATTTTTATGAACAGCTGTTGGGGATTCTTACATGTTTCATAAAACAGAAAATGGTATTTTTATAATTTTCCTGTTGTGTTTCAAAGTGAGTAAATGTGAGAGAAAGTTTCTGACTCATGATTAGAAGTATTTCTTTGCAAATCACTGTGTAACTATGGTTAATCCTTATTTCAATAAATAATATGCCAACTTAGAAATAACAATCATGGCTATATTTTCCCTTTTAATCATTGACTCTTGAAGTCCCATGGCAAGTTCCCAATGTATTTGAGAAATAGATAATAGGATTGTAGCCTACAGATCTGGTGAAGACAATCTTTTTTTTTTAATTTTTTATTGTTATGTTAATCACCATACATCATTAGTTTTTGATGCACTGTTCCATGATTCATTGTTTGTTCATAACACCCAGTGCTCCATGCAGAACGTGCCCTCCTCAATACCCATCACCAGGCGAACCCATCCCCCCACCCTCCTCCCCTCTAGAACCCTCAGTTTGTTTTTCAGAGTCCATTGTCTCTCATGGTTCATCTCCCCCTCTGATTTACTCCCCTTCATTCTTCCTCTCCTGTTATCTTCTTCTTTTTCTTTTTTCTTAACTTATGTTGCGTTATTTGTTTCAGAAGTACAGATCTGTGATTCAACAGTCTTGCACAATTCACTGCACTCAGCGTAGCACATACACTCCCCCATGTCTATCACCCAGCCACCCCATCCCTCCCACCCCCAACCACTCCAGTAACCCTCAGTTTGTTTCCTGAGATTAAGAATTCCTCATATCAGTGAGGTCATATGATACATGCCTTTCTCTGATTGACTTATTTCACTCAGCATAACACCCTCCAGTTCCATCCACGTCGTTGCAAATGGCAAGATCTCATTCCTTTATATGGCTGCATAATATTCCGTTGTGTACATATACCACATCTTCTTTATCCATTCATCTGTCGATGGACATCTTGGCTCTTTCCACAGTTTGGCTATTGTGGACATTGCTGCTATAAACATTGGGGTGCACGTACCCCTTCGGGTCCCTACATTTGTATATTTGTGGTAAATACCCAGTAGTGCAATTGCTGGATCGAATGGTAGCTCTAATTTCAACTATTTGAGGAACCTCCATACTGTTTTCTAGAGTGGTTGCACCAGCTTGCATTCCCACCAACACTGTAGGAGGGTTCCCCTTTCTCCACATCCCCGCCAACATCTGTCGTTCCCTGACTTGTTAATTTTAGCCATTCTGACGGGTGTGAGGTGGTATCTCATTGAGGTTTTGATTTGGATTTCCCTGATGCCGAGCGATGTTGAGCACTTTTTCATGTGCCTGTTGGCCATTTGGATGTCTTCTTTGGAACAATGTCTGTTCGTGTCTTCTGCCCATTTCTTGATTGGATTATTTGTTCTTTGGGTGTTGAGTTTGGTAAGTTCTTTATAGATTTTGGATACTAGCCCTTTATCTGATATGTCATTTGCAAATATTTTCTCCCATTCTGTCGGTTGTCTTTTGGTTTTGTGGACTGTTTCTTTTGCTGTGCAAAAGCTTTTTATCTTGATGAAATCCCAATAGTTCATTTTTGCCCTGGCTTCCCATGCCTTTGGCGATGTTTCTAGGAAGAAGTTGCTGCGGCTGAGGTCGACGAGGTTGCTACCTGTGTTCTCCTTTAGGATTTGGATGGACTCCTGTCTCACGCTTAGGTCTTTCAACCATTTGGAGTCTATTTTTGTGTGTGGTGTAAGGAAATGGTCCAGTTTCATTCTTCTGCATGTGGCTGTCCAATTTTCCCAACACCATTTGTTGAAGAGACTGTCTTTTTGCCATTGGACATTCTTTCCTGCTTTGTCAAAAATAAGTTGACCATAGAGTTGAGGGTCCATTTCTGGGCTCTCGATTCTGTTCCATTGATCTATGTGTCTGTTTTTGTGCCAGTACCATACTGTCTTGATGATGACAGCTTTGTAATAGAGCTGGAAGTCCGGAATTGGGATGCTGCCAGCTTTGCTTTTCTTTTTCAATATTCCTCTGGCTATTCGGGGTCTCTTCTGGTTCCATACAAATTTTAGGATTATTTGTTCCATTTCTTTGAAAAAAGTGGATGGTATTTTGATGGGGATTGCATTGAATGTGTAGATTGCTCTAGGTAGCATTGACATCTTCACAATGTTGATTCTCCCAATCCATGAGCATGGAACGTTTTTCCATTTCTTTGTGTCTTCTTCAATTTCTTTCATGAGTATTTTATAGTTTTCTGAGTACAGATCCTTTGCCTCTTTGGTTAGATTTATTCCTAGGTATCTAATGGTTTTGGGTGCAATTGTAAATGGGATAGACTCCTTGATTTGTCTCTCTTCTGTCTTGTTGTTGGTGTATAGGAATGCCACTGATTTCTGTGCATTGATTTTATATCCTGCTACTTTACTGAATTCCTGTATGAGTTCTAGCAGTTTTGGGGTGGAGTCTTTTGGGTTTTCCACGTACAGTATCATATCATCTGCAAAGAGTGAGAGTTTGACTTCCTCTTTGCCGATTTGGATGCCTTTGATTTCTTTTTGTTGTCTGATTGCTGTGACTAGGACTTCTAATACTATGTTGAATAGCAGTGGTGAGAGTGGACATCCCTGCCGCGTTCCTGACCTTAGGGGAAAAGCTCTCAGCCTTTCCCCATTGAGAATGATATTCGCTGTAGGTTCTTCATAGATGGCTTTTATGATATTGAGGTATGTACCCTCTAACCCTATACTCTGAAGAGTTTTGATCAAGAAAGGATGCTGTACTTTGTCAAATGCTTTTTCTGCATCTATTGAGAGGATCATATGATTCTTGTTCTTTCTTTTGTTAATATATTGTGTCACGTTGATTGATTTGCGGATGTTGAACCAGCCTTGCAGCCCAGGGATAAATCCCACCTGGTCGTGGTGAATAATCCTTTTAATGTACTGTTGGATCCTATTGGCTAGTATTTTGGTGAGAATTTTTGCATTCATGTTCATCAAGGATATTGGTCTGTAATTCTCCTTTTTGATGGGGTCTTTGTCTGGTTTCGGGATCAAGGTAATGCTGGCCTCATAAAATGAGTTTGGAAGTTTTCCTTCCATTTCTATTTTTTGGAACAGTTTCAGGAGAATAGGTATTAATTCTTCTTTAAATGACTGATAGAATTCCCCTGGGAAGCCATCTGGCCCTGGGCTTTTTTTCTTGGGAGATTTTTGATGACTGCTTCAATTTCCTTAGTGGTTATAGGTCTGTTCAGGTTTTCTATTTCTTCCTGGTTCAATTTTGGTAGTTGATACATCTCTAGGAATGCACCCATTTCTTCCAGGTTATCTAATTTGCTGGCATAGAGTTGCTCATAATATGTTCTTAGATTTGTTTGTATTTCTTTGGTGTTGGTTGTGATCTCTCCTCTTTCATTCATGATTTTGTTGATTTGGGTCATTTCTCTTTTCTTTTTGATCAGTCTGGCCAGGGGTTTATCAATCTTGTTAATTCTTTCCAAGAACCAGCTCCTAGTTTCATTGATCTGTTCTACTGTTCTTTTGGTTTCTAGTTCATTGATTTCTGCTCTGATCTTTATTATTTCTCTTTTCCTGCTGGGTTTAGGCTTTATTTGCTGTTCTTTCTCCAGCTCCTCTAGGTGTAGGGTTAGATTGTGTATTTGAGACCTTTCTTGTTTCTTGAGAAAGGCTTCTATTGCTATGTACTTTCCTCTCAGGACTGCCTTTGCTGTATCCCAAAGATTTTGAACAGTTGTGTTTTCATTTTCATTGGTTTCCATGAATTTTTTTAATTTTTCTTTAATTTCCTGGTTGACCCATGCATTCTTTAGTAGGATGCTCTTTAGCCTCCATGTATTTGAGTTCTTTCCGACTTTCCTCTTGTGATTGAGTTCTAGTTTCAAAGCATTGTGGTCTGAAAATATGCAGGGAATGATCCCAATCTTTTGGTTCCGGTTGAGACCTGATTTGTGACATAGGATGTGATCAATTCTGGATAATGTTCCATGGGCACTAGAGAAGAATGTGTATTCCGTTGCTTTGGGATGGAATGTTCTGAATATGTCTGTCAAGTCCATTTGGTCCAGTGTGTCATTTGAAGTCTTTATTTCCTTGTTGATCTTTTGCTTAGATGATCTGTCCATTTCAGTCAGGGGGATGTTAAAGTCCCCCACTATTATTGTATTGCTGTCAATGTGTTTCTTTGCTTTTGTTATTAATTGCCTTATATAATTGGCTGCTCCCATGTTCGGGGCATAGATATTTACAATTGTTAGATCTTCTTGTTGGATAGACCCTTTAAGTAGGATATAGTGTCCTCCCTCATCTCTTATTACAGTCTTTGTTTTAAAATCTAGTTTGTCTGATATAAGGATTGCCACCCCAGCTTTCTTTTGGTGTCCATTAGCATGGTAAATGGTTTTCCACCCCCTCACTTTCAATCTGGGGGTGTCTTTGGGTCTAAAATGAGTCTCTTGCAGACAGCATATTGATGGGTCTTCTTTTTTAATCCAATCTGATAGCCTGTGTCTTTTGATTGGGGCATTTAGCCCATTTACATTCAGGGTAACTATTGAAAGGTATGAATTTAGTGCCATTGTTTTGCCTGTAAGGTGACTGTTAACTGTATGTTGTCTGTGTTCCTATCTGATCTTTGCTGCTTTTAGGCTCTCTCTTTGCTTATAGGACCCCTTTCAATATTTCTTGGAGGGCTGGTTTCGTGTTTGCAAATTCCTTTAGTTTTTGTTTGTTCTGGAAGCTTTTTATCTCTCCTTCAATTTTCAATGACAGCCTAGGTGGTTATAGTATTCTTGGCTGCATATTTTTCTCGTTTAGTGCTCTGAAGATATCGTGCCAGTCCTTTCTAGCCTGCCAGGTCTCTGTGGATAGGTCTGTTGCCAATCTAATGTTTCTACCATTGTAGGTTACATATCTCTTCTCCCAAGCTGCTTTCAGGATTTTCTCTTTGTCTCTGAGACTCGTAAGTTTTACTATTAGATGTCGGGCTGTTGACCTATTATTATTGATTTTGAGAGGGGTTCTCTGTGCCTCCTGGATTTTGATGCCTGTTTCCTTCCTCACATTAGGGAAGTTCTCTGCTATTATTCGCTCCAATATACCTTCTGCCCCCCTCTTTCTCTCTTCTTCTTCTGGGATCCCAATTATTCTAATGTTGCTTCGTCTTATCGTATCACTTATCTCTCGAATTCTGCCCTCGTGATCCTGTAGTTGTTTCTCTCTCTTTTTCTCAGCCTCTTTATTTTCCATCATTTGGTCTTCTATATCACTGATTCTCTCTTCTGCCTCATTTATCCTAGCAGTTAGTGCCCCCATTTTTGATTGCACCTCATCAATAGCCTTTTTGATTTCGACTTGTTTAGATTTTAGTTCTTTTATTTCTCCAGAAAGGGTTTCTCTAATAACTTCCATGCTTTTTTCAAGCCCAGCTAGTATCTTTAAAGTCATGATTCTGAACTCTAGGTCCGACATCGTACTAATGTCCGTATTGAGTAGGTCCCTGGCTGACGGTACTACCTCTTGTTCTTTTAGCTGAGGTGATTTTTTTCGTCTTGTCATTTTGTCCAGAGGAAAATAGATGAATGAGAGAACAAAATGCTAACAGGTTTACAACGTCCCCAGCAAATATACTCTATACAAATCAGAAAAGACCTGAAACCAGGGGACAAGAAAGGGAAAGAAAGAAAAAAGAAAGAGAAAAGAAAAAAAAGAAAAAAGAAAAAAGATAAAATCAAAAACAGAATACAAAAAGAACAGAATATGATCAAATATGATCAGGCTGGTGCATAGATCAGTGCCACACACTAGATTTTGGGCGTATTTTGGTCTGTTAGAAAAAAGTGCCTCCTAAAATTTTAAAGGAAGAAAGACATATATGTACAAAATAAGGGTTGATACATTGAAGGGATGGAAGATGACTGTAAAGATGAAAATTATAAAAGATTTTATAAAAGTACTTGATAAGATAAGAAGTTTGAAGAAAGAAAGATTTAAGAAAAAAAAAGGAAAAAGGGAGAGAATGTGATCAGGCAGGAGACTAGAACAAAGCCATACACTAGTGATTTAGGGTATATTTTGATCTGTTAGAAGAAACTGTATCTCAAAATTTTAAAGAGAGAACAACTTATATATATATATGCCAAAAATAAGGGTAACTACTATGAAGGGATAAAATATGACTCTAAAAATGAAAAAGAAAAATTTTTCTTTTTAAAAAAGGGATTGATAAGATATTGGTTGAAAAAGGGAAAAAGAAAAATAAAAAAGAAAACAGTCAACAAAAATTAACTTTGATGAACTAATGAATCATGGTAAAAAAAAAAGCCATGAATTCGATGTGCAGTATTCCCCTAGCGCTGGAGTTCTCCCGTTCTCCTTGATCAGTAAACTTGGTCTTCGCTTGCTGGCTGTTCGTTCTGATCTTCTGGGGGAGGGGCCTGTTGCTATGGTTCCCAAATGTCTTTGCTGGAGGCTGAATTGCCCCGCCCTTGTCAGTCCGGGCTAAGGAAGCTGCTCCAGTTTGCTCTCAGGAGCTTTTGTTCCCTGCAAGCTCTCGGTACAGCTTTGGAGGACCAGGGCAAAAATGGTGGCCTCCCAATCTCCACCCAGAGGAGCTGAGAACTCGGGGCCCCGCTCCTCAGTGCGCCCCCAGAGAAAAGCAGACACTCCCGTCTCCCTGGTCTCCGGCCGCACTCCGTGCTCACCCAGCCTGTGACCAAGCGTGCTATCTCTGGCACCCGACCCCGTGTGGAGTCTCCAAACCCAGCAGATCCATGCGGTGCACTCCCGCGCCACTCCTTCCCGGGGAGGAAGGGGAGTCTCCCCGGATCTGCCGCTTGTGGGGTCCCTGCTGGAGGAGCAGTGGCCCGACTGGGCCGCGGATCACAGTTTATGGCCACCCCGAGCTGAGAGTCCGCGCCTCGGCTCTGTCTCTGCAGCCGGCTTCCCCGCTCTGATACCTGGGAGCTCTGGCGTACTCAGGCACCCCCGGTCTTTCTGTGACCCCAAGGGTCCTGAGACCACACTGTCCCGGGAGGATTCCACCCCCTGCTTAGCCACTGCAGCGATGTCCCTCAGCAGAGCTAACTTCTAAAAGGTCCGATTTTGTGCTCCGCGGCTCTAGCACTTGCCAGAAGCGGCCGACGGAGGCCCCTCCCCCGCCGTCTATCCTCCCGAATATCGCCTCGGATTCACTTCTCTGCACGTCCTACCTTCCAGTATGTGGTCGCTTCTCTGTTCAGAGAGTTGTTGCTGCTCTCCTCTTCGATCTCCTGTTGAGTTCATAGGTGTTCAGAATGGTTTGATCCCTATTCAGCTGAATTCCTGAGACCAGACGAAATCTAGGTCTCCTACTCCTCCGCCATCTTGCTCCGCCTCTCTGGTGAAGACAATCTTAATGGGATTTTTACGTGTCTTTTAATTTGTTTTCAACATCAGCATTTCTTTGTCCTCCCACCTAAACTTCAGTCCCACCTGGACATGAACTAACCAATATATGACTCAGAACAAAAACAACTAAACTTGATGATGGCCCAGACCACCATGATTGCTGGTGGAGTTCACCTGAGCAAGAAACGGAGGGAGGCACTCAGCCCCCACATGCTCATCTGCTCTCCACTAATCATAGTATGTGCCCACTCGATATTCATCCCAAATCTCTCAGGCTTATTTTAAAATAATAGTTAAATAATTATAATTTTTGTGTATGTGCTGCTAAAGCAAGCACATATTTATTGGATTTTTGGAAAAATAAATTAAAAGAGACATCCAGTTTCTTTGAGCCCCCAGAATACCATAGAGGTAGGAAATACTGGTTCACCCTATGACAGATGTAGCTAGCTGCCTAATTATTAGCCTTTCTTACCTTCTCCCTTACTAAGATAGCCCTAATTTTATTTAGGGCAACTGTGTCAGTTAGTTTTTGATGCATTATAATCCATCCCAAAATTTAGTGGCTAAAAATAACCACCATCATTCGATGAGTCAATTATATGGGTTTGGTTCAGCTGAAGTTTCTTTCAGTCTTGGTGAGTTTCATTCGTATGTCTGAGATCTAAGGATTGCCTAGCTATTGGCTGGGGTGACAGAGGTAATGGAAACATATGAATCTCACCATTCAGCAGGATAGCCAGGGCTTGTTCACATAGTGGATCAGTACAGTTCTGAGAGAGCAAGACAAAGCATGTACATCCCTTCGACGCCTGGGTTAGAAACTGGCACAATATTCCTTCCACTTCCTTCTGTTGGCCAAAACAATTTCTAAGGCAAGCCCAGACTGAAGGAGGGGGAAAGAGACTCCACCTCTTTGTGGGAGGAGGTTCAAAGTCACATTGTATGAATGGAAAAAAAGGAGAGACGTAATTGCCATCACTTTTGCCAACAATTTGCCATAGCAGCAATGTGTCCAGGTTAAAAACAAACAGCAACAACCAGAAAAAAAAGTTTCCGAGCTTTCCTTACATTGAGGGGTGGTCAGATAACCAGTTCTGGTCAAGAGAGATAAGTGAAATGTCTGAGAAAGCTTCTTATTGGTAAAGAGACTTAGCTACCTTCGAGATGTTGCCTTGAATCTTCCCCTTCTTCCTGGCAGGAATGCAGAAGCAGTGCCGGAGGTGGAGAAGCCATTCTGAAACCTGGAGGCAATAATGACCAACTTGAAAACCACATCCTCAAATGGCTGAATGGAAAAGTAAAAGGAGACAGATAAAGCCTATTCCCTGAATACCTTTTCCATGAAAAAAATAAAACTCCTTACTTGTTTAACCACTGTAAGTCATTTCTGTCACTCTGCTAAATGTACATGCTCTCTCTTTCTCTCTCTCACACACACACATGTCATGGTGCGGGAAATTCATTTAGCATATTTACCATGGTGCAGCCATTTAGCAAAGAGAAACGGGAAAACATGTTCCCAGGTGGGTTACCTGGGTCACCATAGGTGCCTGAGAGAGGGGAGAGTATTAAATAGAACAAGGAACCAAGGCTAAGAGAGATAAGCCCCCCTGGATCCACCTTAGAGCAGGAGTGATGGCTGCCTGCTCTAGAGCACAGCCTAACATTGAATAGACATGTTTTCAAAAATTATATATCTAAAGCAATATTTGGCATCATGGAGACAAGGAAACAATTGTACACAAAATAGAAATAAAAATGAGAAAGACTACAGATAAGATCTTTCCCTGGGAATATAAGAATTGCTTTCGCCTACTATCATTGTGGGAACTCAATATATTGGAGAATGGACAGCAATTATCTGTTAAAGTCTTTGGAAAATCATTAATTCATTCAACAAATATTAATCAAGCTCCTTGATAACTGATTTATAATGATTCTTTTTAATTAATTCTCCCATACTTCACAGGATACTTAAGTGCTGTCAGATATGTGCCTTTGAAGGAGAACAGAACTACCTTCTTTCCTCTTCCCTCCCCTTCTCCTCTTCTCTTACTCTTTACTTCTTTTCATTCCCTTCCCTACCTTTCAGGAAAATAAGTTAAAAAGAATCTCATTAACACTTTTCTTTCTTTCTTTAGGTCTGTGTTTCTCAAAGCCTGGGACAATACTGGTGTTCTACAAGAAGCCTTAGATGGTAAATAATGCTTAAATACATGGTGAGAAGGTTTTCCTATTTTCCGTTTTCTCTCTATTTCTTTGCCTTTAATTTAAAAATGTATTAATAACATAGTTATGAAAGAGCTGTAAGAACAATACAAAAAATAGTCCTCTGCCTCCCTCCTCCTCACCTCTTCACTGCTTTTCCCCAAAGACAACCACTTTTGCCTTTTTTAGCTGATTTCAATAGTACTTACTTACTTTTCTTTTAGAGAGTGTGTGTGCATAAGCTAAGGGGGAGGGGCAGATGGAGAGGGAGAGAGAGAATCTTAAGCAGACCCCATGCCCAGCGCAGAGCCCGATGTGGGGCTCGATCTCACAATCCTGACATCATGACCTGAGCCAAAATCACAAGTTGGATGCTTAACCGACTGAGCCACCCAGGCACCCCCTTACTTTCACATTTGAAAAATTAAATGCTTACACTACTTTTTTTGATTAATCAGATGTATCTTTTTAAATTTTTTATTGTTATGTTAATCACCATACATTACATCATTAGTTTTTGATGTAGTGGTTCCATGATTCATTGTTTGTGCATAACACCCAGTGCTCCATGCAGAGTGTGCCCTCTTTAATACCCATTACCAGGCTAACCCATCCCCCCTCCCTCCTCCCCTCTAGAACCCTCAGTTTGTTTTTCAGAGTCCATTGTCTCTCATGGTTCGTCTCCCCTTCCGACTTACTCCCCTTCATTCTTCCCTTCCTGCTATCTTCTTCTTTTTTTTTTTAACATAATGTATTATTTGTTTCAGAGGTACGGAACTGTGATTCAACAGTCTTGCACAATTCACAGCACTCACCATAGCACATACCCTCCCCAATGTCTATCACCAAGCCACCCCATACCTCCCACCCCCCACCACTCCAGCAACACTCAGTTTGTTTCCTGAGATTAAGAATTCCTCATATCAGTGAGGTCATATGATACGTGTCTTTCTCTGATTGACTTATTTCGCTCAGCATAACACCCTCCAGTTCTATCCACGTCATTGCAAATGGCAAGATCTCATTCCTTTTGAGGGCTGCATAATATTCCATTGTATATATAGACCACATCTTCTTTATCCATTCATCTGTTGATGGACATCTTGGCTCTTTCCACAGTTTGGCTATTGTGGACATTGATGCTATAAACATCGGGGTGCATGTACCCTTTCAGATCCCTACATTTGTATCTTTGGGGTAAATACCCAGTAGTGCAATTGCTGAATCATATGGTAGCTCTAATTTCAACTTTTTGAGGAACCTCCGTACTGTTTTCCAGAGTGGTTGCATCAGCTTGCATTCCCACCAACAGTGTAGGAGAGTTCCCCTTTATCCACAATTCAGATGTATCTTTTGACAATCTTTATAATTGATGAAAATTCTTATGTAGATTTAAAACACAGACTCTCTGATACTCTTTGGCTTAATCCTCCTCTTCTTGAGTGTGGGCTAAAATTTGTAACTTGCCTTTGACAAATGGAACAAAGTAGAAGTGGCGGTATTTGACTTTGGAGATCAGGTCATAAAAAATCACTGTGACTTCCATCACCATTTCTCCTCTCTTTTTCTCTCTCAGGCCACTTGCAGGGGGAGAAGCTAGCTGCCGTTTTGTGAGGAACAGAGGCACGTCTCCAACGTCCATTGAGGAACTGAGGCTTCCTGCCAGCTGCCGTGTGAGCGAGTTTGGAAGCCGTCCTTCCTGCCCCAGCCAAGTCTTCAGATGACTGCAGACTCAGCCAACATCTGGACTATGACGTCATGACAGACCCTGAGCCAGAGCCATCCAGCTAAGCTGCTTCCAAGTTCTTGATCCCCAGGAAGTGTGAGGAGACTAAATGTTTACTGTTTAAAGCCACAAAGTTTGGGAGTAATTTGTTATGCAGCAATAGATAACTAATAAAATACTTTAAAACCATTTTCCCCATATTCTTAATATAGTTACCTGACATTTTCAATTAATCAATGACATCTGTTTATTTCATTATATCTAAGTGAATGTTATTCACTAAGCCAATTATTGTATTATAATTACATGTCCTTCCTTTTACAATATTTTGTTCTTACTAGAATTAATAATTGGCATTACTCTGTCAGTCATACATAGTTATCTATATATATGTCTTCATTACTTTTCCAAATATTTCATCAGATCTATCATATACCTCTTAGAAGTTGTCCTTACTCTAAATGGCATATCATATTAGATCACTCTAATAAATGATCATAATAGGTTTCATAATGATCATAATAGATCATTTTCAATAATAATATTTAAAAATAGTAAATAATTCTTATTTATTTTTCCCCCAAGGAGACCTTTGTCCCAGAGCTATGATCTTCTTGCTCCAACCCAGATATCTGTTCTCTAGGTCTGTCATCCTGGGACTTGTCTTTCCTTCACTCTGGGGCTTCCATTCACTATTCATGTGTGTCATGACCCCTCCTTCTTAGATCTTATGTCTCCATGTCATTTCCTCTTTATAGGAGAACATACTGCAATAACTTCCTAAGCATAGTTGGCATGGGTGAGAAATTGGATTTAGATGCATGAAAATGTCTGATTACTCCAAGATTATGAATTAGGAGAGGATATTCTATGTGAAGATTGTTTTTATTCATCATATTTGTTTCTTCCAGATTCTTTTCCTATTTTTCACACTTCAGTTTGTCTCAGAAGTCATTTCCAGTGTACAAAGAAATGACTGAACCGTATCCATTTAACACATTATAATAAAGAAGTTTTTAATTTCAGGAGAAATGTGATAGGAGCAGGTTTTAATTAGTCTTATTACTTTTGTTATTCTCACTTCTATATGCCCACAGTGCTTCTTTATACACTTATTTCAACATTTGGTAACCTGCCAGTCTCCATTAAAACGTGAACTCATTATGAATCTTCAGTTGATGCTATTTTATCATGTCTACTTTATAAGTGAAAATTGATAGTTTAGCAATAGTTATCACTATCTTTCTTTCTGTTCAGTATTGTCTGGGTGGAAGGCTCTGTGTTGGGGAAGATGGAACCAGATTCCATATACACAGGATTTAAAACAAGCCAAGCCAACTTTTTGCACCTCAGTATCTTTGTCTTTTAAATACCAGATTTTGTAGGTGATCTGGAAAATGAGGGACTTCTCAAATCTAATGTTCTAAATGGGAATGGTTTATACAATTTTAAGTACCAACTTACCTATCTCTGATCTCAAAATTCTAAATTATACTTAAGTACATTAGTTTCCTAGGGCTGCTATAACAAAGTAATATAAATTCAGTGTCCTAAAAAAACAAAAATTTATTACCACACACTTCTGGAGACTAGAGGTTCAAAATCAAGGAATCAATAATATTGGTTCCTTTTAGGAGGCTGTGAGGAAGAGCACTGTGGATCAAACCTTGATTCTTCACTCTGAGATCCAAGCTAAAACAGAACTTCTGATCTAGAATGTCCAGCCCCATGACAGAGACTCTTAGATCTTCCACTCAGTACTGGTGAACAGGTGAACATCATCTGGTTGATCTTACAACAATGTGGGATGGAACAACACTCTCTACTCTCTCTGGAAAGAACACCAAATAATTGGTAACAACAATATAACCTTCAGTGAAGGGGAAGAGACAATTCAGGAGTACTTAAAACTACAAAAGAAAAAAAAAAATCCTTACCTGCCAACATTTTTCCTCCCCATTAATTGGGTAAACATATATTCAAAAAGAAATCACAAATAAAATAATTATTTGTAAAGAAAAAATATGATGAAAAGTTAAACCCAGTGCAACAACTGTAACAATACTTATAAAGTTTAGATTGACTTCAAACATGCCTCAAATTTATTTAAAAATCAATAATACATAGCTTACAAGGGATATACTTAGATAGAGCAAAAAGATAAAGTAATGCTAAAAATAAAGAAATAGGTTGGGATGCTGGGTGGCTCAGCTGGTTAAGCAGCCAACTCTTGATTTTGGCTCAGGTCATGATCTCAGGGTCATGAGATTGAGCCCCACATCGGGCTCTACAGTGGGCGTAGGGTCTGCTTAAGATTCTCTCTCTCCCTCTCTCTCTGCCTCTCTACCACCCAATTTGCGTGCCTGTAAACACACACTCTCTCTCTCTAAAAAAATAATAAAAATAAAGACATAGACAATGTGAATCAATCCACTTCAAATACAAAGAAACAAAAAGGGATGATAGTAATACATCACAATTCAAAGGGAACACATTGGTTCACAGAATGCTCCTGTTAAAACATCATTCAGATGAGATCACCTCTGTGCTCAAAACCCTGGACCTCAAAAATAAAAGCATGCTTATTTTCTATGACCTCCAGGAGCCTAAATCTCCTGGCCCATCTTTATCTGACTTCATCTGTCTGACTTCATCTCCTATAACTTACCCTTCCTTTCATTTTTAGCCACATAGGAAACCTTTGCACTGGCTGTTCCATCTGCGTGGAAGGCTCATTCCCAAATTACCTCCTTCAAGTCTTTATGGAAAATTCACCAGCACAGTGACACTGTGTTGACCAAAATTTCAGTCCCCTGTCTGGAGGTTACACATCCCCCTTCCCTGCCTTCTTTTCTTTCTTAGCCCTACTTGGCATACTATATATTTTATTTGTATAGGATATGTGTATTGTCCAATTTCGTCACTAAAATATAAACCCCAAGAAGTGAGAATTTCTGTATGTTTTATCAATACTGTATATCCTAGAAGTGTTGGCGTATGTTTTCTGTAATGGGCCAAATAGTAAATACTTTAGGCTTTGTGGGCCATCTGGTCTCAGTTAAAATGACTCAATTCTGTCACTGAGGTACAAAAATAGTCATGGGTAGTACATAAATAAATGAGCACGCCTGCAGTCTAATAAATATTTATTGGCACAATTTTATATTTCATATAATTTTCAAGCATCACTAGTATTATTCTTCCTTTTTTTTTAAGCGTTTAAACCTGGAAAAAAACTTTTTTAGGTCACAAGCCACACAGAAGGTAGGAGCAAGCCAAATTTGGTCCATGGGTCACAGTTCACAGACCACTGCTCCCCAAAAATGCTTGGCAGGTGGTAGGTTTTGAATGAGTGAATGTGAAGATGTCAATATTTATACCTGAATATTTAATAGCAAAGATGAATAACAAATTACATTTAAAAAGAATTGACTGAAATGATAATCTATAAAATCATAACAATAATAACACCAATTTTATCATTTTTAATCCTACAGATGAAAATAGGGAGCATATCAATGCAAGAAGTTGTACAATAGAGGTTGTAGACAGATGCTGATTTTTCTTACTACAATTCGAAAGCACAATTGATTTGCAAGTACTTGAAGAACGTCTATGAATGTTGTGGCAGTTTTTACAAATGGATACACATTCATTTGCACTCTTCACATTGAGGTAGAGTCTCTGTCCACTCTGTTTGGGTGGCCTTGTGACTGCTTTAAATAACAGAGTAAGCATAAGTGATGCTGTTTAATTGCTGATGGTGGGCCATTAAAGGCCATGCAGCTTCCACCTGTGTCGATGGGAATGCTCACTCTCTAGATGCTTCCATTCGGATACTCCATCTCAGAATCCAGCTGCCATGCTGTGAAGCAGTCCAACTCATTTGGAGAGGTTAAGCATAAGCACTCAAGCTGACAATCCAAGCTGAGCCCAGCCTTCAAGTCACCCCATCCTAGCTTTAAGGCATGCCCGCCTTAGCTCCAGAAGCCCCCAGATAATGACAACTCTCCAGACATTCAAGTCATCCCAGCTCTAGTCTTCCTAGCTGAGGCCTCAGATCATGAAATATAGACAAGTCATTCTTGCTATGCTTTGTCTGAATTTCTGACTGAGGAAATCCATGAACATAATAAAATGGTAGTTGGTGAATGACCCCTCATTTGGGACAGTTTTTTATTTAGCAATAGTTCTAGAAAATAATTCATCGTAATACTAGGCCAAAAGAAAATTACTGCATAATTCAATTTTAAAAAATTCAGATTACACATAAATAGAACTAAAAACTAAAGCATAACTACAATACGAAATCTAAACTCACTTTAGCAATAGTGACCTGAAAAGTGATTCAGTGAAGAACATGAGACTAGGTTCTGTAGTTTCCTCAAATACTTATAATAAGCTGAAGTTTTAGAGAGTACCAATGAGTAGAATAATGTAATACAAACAAAAGGAAAGGCTGAAAAAGACTCTGGCTCAGAACTACACTTTATTTGATTATTCCCATGACTAACCAGTTGTGAAATTCTGCAACTTTTACCAGTATTTCCATTATTTCTTCCTTTAAATTGCTACAGACCAAATTCATCTTTTCTCAGCTCCTCTGCTTCATTATCTGAGTAACTTCTCTCTTGACTTCAAGCCTGTTGTTCTTCAAAATAGCTCTCCCTCTGCCTCCAGAAGCTTTGATTTAAGCAGAAGCTGTATCATGTCACTCCCTTTTCAAAAAATTTTAATGGGATCCTTTGTGCATAAAATAAAGCCTAAAATCTTTAGCATGGCAAGCAAGGTCTTCAAAGTCTACCTCCTGCAAAACACTTACCCATTCTCATTCTTTATAAAAATCCCTACCTTCTAATCACTTAATATTATTATTTAATAATGTGGATATTATTTTTTAAATATTTTTCAAGATTTTATTTATTTATTTGAGAGAGAAAGAGAGAGCACGAGCAGGGGGGTGGGGCAGAGGGAGAGGGAGAAGCAGACTCCCCACTGAGCAGGGAGCCTGACACGGGGCTCTGATCCCAGAATTCTGGGATCATGACCTGAGCCCAAGGCAGACGTTTAACAGACTGAGCTACCCAGGCACCCCTAATAATGTGGATATTATATGGATGCATCATTCATTCACATTGCCCTAGCCAAGGGTATTTATAATAGGGACAAAGATGGTTCCAAATCTGGAAATTTGAGCTTTTAGAAAGGATTATTTTGGAGGCAGTTCACAGAATACAAATAAAATTATTTTACTCTAAGGAAAAGGACTTTGTTGGCTCGTGTATATGAAAAGTCGAGGAGTACCTGGCTTAGGTAGGTCATGATCTCGTGATCCATGTGATGTCCTTGATCTCTCTCTGTCTCTCCAACTCTCGGTACAGGCTTCCTCCGTGTGGGCTTCACTCTCAGGCAATCTCTCTGCAGGTGCTAATTCCTAGCAACTCTGAAATTATATCTCACCATCTTTGCTTGGCAATACCAGTAGTTAAGTAAGCTTTTTTCCTAGAAGTTGCAACATAAGTCCTAGAATCGATTTGTATTGGCCTGACTTGGATTGCACATCCACCCCTACAGCCAAGGAGAAGGAATTCATTGCTTCACATGGGCTGAGAAAAATGAATCTGGTGGTAGAGCCAATACAGCCCAAATACACAGAATGAAACTCGAACAAGAATAGCTACCTCAATGTGGTCTCACATCAGGAAGAGGAATGAATGCAAGACATGCGTGGACAACACTCACTTACTGGACAATTTCTCAAAACTTGCTGAAAAGACATTCTATTTAGCATAGAAAAGATGCTATCTAAAGGAGCACCCAAAAAAGCTATCTTTGAACATTTACTCATGAGAAAGAGGGAATGGATATGGTCTTTGTAATTCTGCAGGTTGTGCAGAGGGCTGAGTGGAACTAGCAGAAATTTGGGTTCATAAAGAGGAAAGTGTTTTCTTCAGAATATAGAACAGACTGGCTATAGGGTAGAGATGGATGGAGCAGAATCCAGGAGAAGGAAGATGTGAGGAAAATGTTCTGCTGTATCATGAGGCAAAGGCTCTGGGGTGGTGAATAGGGTGTCAGTTGGCACTTGCACACCTCACTGAATTGGAGACATTCAGTTACCCCATGAAAGTTACCTTTATCTGTTTATATACCAATTCCCAGGCTTTTGAATGAGCTGGAAGCAGGTCCATGGAAACACCAGTCAATCATTGTGTATCTAGTGTAGGCCTACTGTACAATTGTCAAATAAGTGATTCAGCAAATGACTTGGATTTGAGTCCTCACTACACATTTAACTTACATAAATAATGTATTGAATAATTTGATCTGCAGAAGGCTCCATTTCTTCATTCATCTGTAATGAGAGATAATAATACACCCCTACCTGTGACAATGCTTTGAAGACCAAAGAAGGCTGCTTCATCCAATGCAGGATTCAAATGCCTTTACGATGTTGATTAAACTCCTTGTCTTTTGCTCATAATTGGGGTAAGAAACTAGTTGTTTCTTACTTGACTTTAAGAAGTTTACAAGGGAGGAGGTGAAAAGAATTAACAAACATAAATTAGGAATTAACCTAAATACGTAATAGTCATTTGAGCCCAATCTGGTAACTGATTGCTTTTAAATC
The DNA here is from genome assembly GCF_003265705.2 of Callorhinus ursinus. NCBI lineage: Eukaryota > Metazoa > Chordata > Mammalia > Carnivora > Otariidae > Callorhinus > Callorhinus ursinus. Next base: position 9,305,611 of record NW_027397091.1, on the reverse strand, counting down.
AATCTTATTCTACTCTAAAAATAATGAGTAATTTGACTTCAATTCTCTCTCCTTATCACCCACTTCCTACCCCCTTTCCATAAACTATTTTTATTAAGTATTTATCAATTCGTCTTATGAGTCGCTTATGCAAAACAAGATAAAAGTTTCTCATTTCTTCTCATAATGTCTGCTTGAGAAATGACTCTGTGTGGAATTCAGAGCAAAAAAATATGTTGCTAGAATATTAAAGCAACACAGATGATTAAAATATCACACCTTGCCTGTTTCTTTGGCAAGCTGAATGACGAAACAAAGATGAAATATTAACATGTGTTTTCACATGAATATGTTGGGGGGGAAACTTCACAAAATTTTTTTTATTTTGTTTTCACTTATATCTGATATTTTTAAATCCTCAAAATTTATCTTGATGCCTCTCCTAAATAATAGCTCAGACAAGCCAGATACAGAATATTTCATAAGTCAGACTTAGAACAGCATAACAGTATTTTTGATCAAGGAAAGAATACCAAATACTTTCTTCTCTTAGTATTCAGGAAGTTTGTCCTGAGTTGACAGATCTGAGTTTCATATACTTAGCTTTTTTGAAAACAAGACTCAAAATTAAGGCTCCCTTTAGTGTCTCTTAAAAATCAAAATCCGTCAGGGGTGCCTGCCTGGCTCAGTCAGGAGAGCATGTGACTCTTGATCTCGGGACTGTAAATTCAAGCCCAATGTTGGGTGTGGAGATTACTTAGAAAAATAAAAGAAAATCTTTAAAAAAAAAGAAAAAAGATCAAATCCTTTGAATCCAGCTTTATTCGGTAAAGGACCTTAGAGTTTAGGTAATTTATCCTCATTAAGTCAAATGAGACCTCTAACAATTTTAAAAAACATAATAGTTTCATTGAGATATAAGTTACCTACCATGCAATTCATACATGTAAAGAACAAAATTCTGTGGACTTAAATATATTCACTGAGTTGTGCAGACATTGCCACAATCTAATGTTAGAACGTTTTCATCACCCCAGAAAGAAACCTCATGCCCATTAGCAGTCACTCCCCATTCCCTCCTTTCACCCTGCCTGGCAAACTATGAATCTCTTTGCTGTTGCTATAAATTTGCCTTTTCTGGACACTGAATATAAATGAAATCATGCAATATGGGGCCTTCTGTGACTGGCTTCTTCTACCTGGTATGTTTTCAAGTTTCATCCATGTATCATGTATCAGTACTTCACTCCTTTTTATGGCCAAATGATACTACATTGTATGGATATGCCACATTTTATTTATTCATTCATCAGTTGATGAACATTTTGGGTTGTTTCTACTTTCGGGCTACCATGAATAATGCTATTTTGAATATTTGCAACTTTTTGTGTGGGCATACATTTTCATTTCTTTTGAGCAAACACCTACAAGTGGAATTGCTGGGTCATGTAGTAATGCTGTTTAACCATTAGAAAACTGCCAGATTGTTTTCCAGAGCAGCTATGCCATTTTACATTCCTAGCACCAATATATGAGGTTTCCAACTTCTCCACATCCTCACCAACACTTGTCATTATCTTTTTGATAATTGTCACCCTAGTGGATGTGAGGTGTCATTGTGGTTTTGACTTGCATTTCCCTGATGGCTAATGATGTTGAGCAGCTTTCCACGCACTTACTGACTATTCGTATCTTAAAGAAATATCTGTTTACATCCTTGGCCCATTTTTCTAACTGGGGTGTTTTTTGTTGTTGAGTTGTAAGAATTATTTATATATTCTGGATACTACAACCTTATCAAATACATGATTTGCAAATATTGTCTCCCCTTTTGTAGGTTGTCTTTTCACTTTCTTGATGGTATCCTTTGAAACACAAAAATGTTTAATTTTGATAAGTCTAATTTATCTCTTTTCTTTTGGTATCATATCTGAGAAGACTTTGCCTACTCCGAAGTCACAAAGATTTACTCCTATATTTTCTTCTAAGAGTTTAATAGTTTTAGTCCTTACATTTAGGTCTATAAATCATTTTGAGTTAACTTTAGTGTATGGTATAAGGAAGAGGTCCAAACTTGTCCTTTTGCATGTGAATATTCAGCTGTCAAAGCTCCATTGACTGAAAAGACTATTCTTTCCCCCACTGGATGGTCTTGGAAATTTGATGTGACTTTTGACCCTTGAACTAGTTGTGAAAATTCTAAATAATCTAATCTGGACATTTTGAACTACAGTGAATCTAGATTGTTAAATTTTTCCATTAGATTTTTCTTTTTAATTTGATTGTCCTTTAAAAAACACAGATAATGCCTCAGTCCTAAACTTTAAAGGAGCTTTTGGATTATTTCCAAAATCTAATTTTCACTATCTCTGAAAATGTGAAAATTCTTGGCATTTTTCATTGACTTTCTTAAATATGGCTCTGCAAATCTTTGTCTCAGTTAGCTGGTTAACTGAATGTCTTAAATAATGCTCCCTTGTGAATTTTACAGTTGACAAAATCTAACCTAACCCCAGTTCTATCCTTAATCTCAGTTCAAATACCTGGTCCTTTTTTGTTCTAGTGTAATTTGAGGCAGGTTTTTTTTTTTTTTTTTTTTTTTAAGATTTTTTTTTTTTTTTTTTGGGGGGGGGGAATGGGAGAGAGAGAGCATGAGAGGGAGGAGAGTCGGAGGGAGAAGCAGACTCCCTGCTGAGCAGGGAGCCCGATGTGGGACTCGATCCTGGGACTCCAGGATCATGACCTGAGCCGAAGGCAGTCGCTTAACCAACTGAGCCACCCAGGCACCCGAGGCAGGTTTGATGTACAAAGCATAAAAGCATCACCTGGGCCACTATATGTGAATGTAAATGGGAGAGAGTATTTTTAGCAATAATATTTTTACCACAAGATATTGAATAATGAAAAGAGAGACACATAAATTTTGTGTACTAAAAAACTCATCATCCACTTAAAGATTTACTTATTAAATATACACAATTAATGAAGAGATATACTAAATTTGCTTCTCTAGTCATATCTCAAGGATCATATCCATTATGATCTTGTTAGTATCACAAACTTTATATGAGATGGTGGTAGTCAAAATGCCCCTATTGGGGCGCCTGGGTGGCTCAGTTGGTTAAGCATCTGCCTTCAGCTCGGGTCATGATCTCAGGGTCCTGGGATCGAGCCCCACATGGGGCTCCCTGCTCGGCGGGAAGCCTGCTTCTCCTTCTCCTGCCCCTCCCCACCACCACTTGTGTTCCCTCTCTCACTGTCTCTCTCTCTGTCAAAAAAAACAAAAAACAAAAAACACCCCCATTTATAGGAAGTGTATCAGTTAGGTTTCACTACATAACAAACACCCGAAAACATAAAACAATGACCACTTGCTTAGCTCACAATTCCATGGGTCTACTGGACAGTTCATCTGATCTGAGATTGTTCAACTGGTCTTGGCCAGGTTCACTTAGGAGTCATGCACGTCAGCTGGCAGCTGGATTATCTAGAATAGCCTCACTCCACATCCTGGAGGTTGCTCAGTTCTCAGGCATCACCTGCTCTCATCATTCAGTAGCCTACCCAGACTTCACATAGAAATGTCAGGATTCAAGAGTAGCAAGAGAGGGTAAGCCCCAATTTACAAGCACTTTTCAAACATTTTATATCACATTTGCTACTATACACTAGCCAAAGCAAGTTACAGGGCCAGCCGGATTCTAGAGGAGGGAAAAATCCAATTACAGAGAAAAGGAGCTGCAAAGTATGCGGCTAATTTTGCAAACTACCACGGAAAGCAAAACACAAGATTTCATAGTGGTACCACAATAAGGTCTTTAGCATGGGACTTCCAATCATGAGTTCGGTATGTGTATTACTATTTAAATTTTTATGCTACTTCTGGATACTTCCTTTAACAATTATTTTTGTCTTAATTGAGTTAGTTGTTATTTTAATAGGCATAATGCAAGCATGTAGAAAGAAAATATAAGGAAAAGAAAGAGGTACAAAATGAAAAGAAAGACTCTCCCTCAATCTTTCTCATTCCCTCCCCCCTCCACACTCGTTCCTCATGGACCATTTTCGTGTAGTTCTTCCTTCAGGCCTTTGGAGGTAATACTAGATAAAATGTGCCTTTATGTTCGCATTTATCAACACTAAGCAGTGTCTATTCAGGCTCTTTGTGGACATAAGAAATATTTAGTTTATTTTCTCTATAGCTCTTCCATCTACTTTCTCTCCCTCTTTCTATGTTTGTTGATTACATTTTTAAAAATTTTAAATCATATACTAAGATCTCTATTTTAGAACCATCATCTCCAAGCTGTAGCTCTCAATTTCTCACCATACAAGATGAGGTATTTGATGTTCTGACATCTTTCCACTTGTTTCACAGCCTGCACCTCTACCACTTGTCAGAATCTGCCAAGCATTGCATTGCTTTGACAATGTTGTATAGCATTTATATTCTTACTTCTACTTATAATAAACTTCTGCATCCACAGTTTGGTTCTGAAAATCATGAACCAATAAACAATATTAAAAATATGATGATTACGCAGAAATTGGGGGTGTGATTGAACTCACAAAGAAGTAATCCTGTGTCTCTTAACCTGAGTCACTTGAAGGAGAATATTTCAAACATCAAGGTCAAATGTATTTTATGACATTCCATCACTTGTTCGATATAATGACACACCAGTTTGTTTCAAATTTATCACATGATTTTCTTATACAACTTTTATAAATCTGTTGGAGAATTTTATTGCATTCCCTTTGTTTTTCTTGTTGTCAGAGAAAAAGTATTCATATTTTATCACATTCTTTAAAGCATCAACTTGCCTTATCATGCTACTTGTTGGATGATATAAAATGCTTCTAGGCAAAAAGCACAGCTGTCTTCTTCTTGTTTCTTTTTATTGTTCTCCTGAGTTACTTCTATTATTTCCTCAGGCCTGTGAATTTCTCTTGGATTCTTTTAGAAATGGTGCTTAAGAGGTGAGTTTAATGAGTCCTTACAAGAATGAATGTATCTTTTATTTCCTAGAATTCTAGTCCCCCATTTTTTTTTCCTCTTACAGTTTTGAAGGCATAATTATACCATCTTTTAAGATACAAGGTTGCTGTTGTGAGAATTTTAATGCCAGTCTGATTCTTAATCATTAGTATGCAATGCAGTTATGTTTATTTAAAAAATTTAATTAGGTATAATATGCAATCCAAAAGTGGACAATTTATAGCTTGATGAATTATCTCAAAATGATCACATAAGTAAGAGATAAAACAATATCTGTGTCTCAGAAGCCCTCTTTGAGTCCCATTTATAATTACTACCCCCTTCTTCCCATAAGGCATCATTTTCCCGATTCCTAATAGCTTAATAGTTTTGACTGTTTTTGAGTTTATAAAATAGAAACAAAATACTATATATTCTTTTGTGACTAGCCACTCTCACTCAGCATTAGGTCTGTGAGATTTATTCACATTGTTGCTTATAGAAGTGATCTATTCGTTTCAATTTCTGAAAAGCATTCCATTTTGTGAATATATAAAATATATTTTTTAATGTTTATACATATTTGTTTCTAGTCTTTGGTTGTTATAAATAAATTATAAACATTTTTGTTGGTGCACATATATTTGCATTTCTAATGTGTTCTATTTTATGCTATTTAGGGTCTTATGATTATATTAAGTTTTAGAAGATATCATCAAACCGAAGCATTTGTACCAATATCACTCTTACCAGCAATGTATGAAAGTTCTAGTTCTCTGAAATCTTCATCAGCACTTGGTATTGTCAGTCTGTCGAATTGTAGCTATTCTGTCTGGTGTACAGTAACATTTTGTTTTTCAAGCTTTATTTGAGTATCTCTGTAATATCAAAGTTGGCCATTTGTTATATAGCTGGTCAGGGTTTTTGCCAATTTTTCCATTGGGTTGATTGTATTCATTAATTTATTTGTAGGAGTTCTTTGCATGTCTGGAAAACTATAACCCTTAGTTGGTTATAACATGTATCTTCTCCCATTCTTTGGCTTGCCCTTTATACTCTTTTAATGACATGTTTAATGAACAGAAATAATTGATTTCATCAATCTTTTCCTCTATGGTTAGTGCTAACATGTCTCTTTAAGTTCCTTACACTTAGGTCATGAAGATATTCTATTTTGTGGTCTTTCAGAAGTTTTGCTTTTTTACCATTTACATTTTGATCTATAATCACTGGAATTGATTTTTGTGAAATGTAGGGGTCAGGATTCAGATTTTCCCTATTGATACCCAATTGACTCAATACATTTATTAAAGGGAAAAAAGTCTTTTGTTTCTGGATTACCATGATACCTTTGTCATAAATCAAGTATCCATTAATACATGGGTATGTTTCTGGACTCCAGTATGTTTCATTGTTCTACCAGTAAATTCTGGCACCATGCCACCCATTTTTAATTTATGGTAGCTTTAAACAGATGGTGTAGGTAGATTTGGTAGTATAGGTCCTCTAACTCAATATTTTTAAAGATAGTTTTGATTGTTCTTGGGCCTTCACATTTCCATATAAATTTTAGAGTTAATTTGCCAATTTCTATAAAATCACCAGCTGTGATTTTGATTGAAAATTTATTAAATATATATATTTAAGGAGAACTGACATCTTAACAATTTTAATTCTTCCTGTTCATGAAAATGGTATATATCATTATGTATTTTGATTTTCTAGCAACAATGCATTACAGTTTCCTATGCAGAGGTCCAACACATTTTTACTAGACTTATTCTATGTGTATGATATTTTTGATGCTATTATTAAGTAGTATCATGTATTTTAATTTCAGCAAATTGTAAATATTTGCCACTGTTGTACATGACATGATGATTTTAATGATCACCTTATATCACTGACCAAACGTTACTTCTCAAGATTCCTTTAAATTTTCTACATAAACAAATACAGGTGTGTTGTCTCCAAGTAGTAAGTTTATTTTTTCCTTCCCAGTATTAACCATATTTATTTGTTTTTGCCTCCTTGCAGTAGATAGAACCTCTTGTACAAAATTGAAAACATATGGTAATATCAGACATTCTTATCTCAATCCCAACCTTTGGGTTTTTTCCCTAGACATTCATATTTAGATTAAGAAAGCTTCCTTTCATTCCTGGTTTGCTAAGGACTTTTTTTTAAATTAAGTAGGCTCCAGCCCCAACATGGAGCCCAATGTGGGACTTGAATTCACCACCCTGAGATCAAGACCTGAGCTGAAATCAAGAGTCAGATGCTTAACTGGTCAAGATTCCTTTTATATAGTGATATATACTATTTGCTAATTTTTATTTCTTTTTTGTTTGCTAATTTTTAAAGGATTTTTTTCATCTATTTCCATGTAAGGTATTGGCTCATTATGTTTGGAATATAACTGCCAGGTTTTATTATCAGAGTTACGCTAGCTTATTAAGTGAGCTGCAAAATGTTTCCCCTCTTACTATTCTTTGGAAGACTTTGTATAAAATATGTATTCTTTCTTTCTTTTATATTGAGAGGAAGTTTCTGGAGAATGTATCATTGTCTGAAGAGCTTTTTTTTCTTCTTCTTTAAATATTTTACTAACAAATTTATTCAATTATAGATTCAATTTAAGAGTGTTTCTCTCTTTATGTGTACAATAGCATTTCAAATACCTCTGAGGATTTTAAGCTTAAATTAGCATCTCTTCCCCTAGGTTATTTAAGTATCCCCTTGAGTCTGTAGTCTTTTTGTTTATCTTGTTACTTTTCCTTTGCATGACCAATTGTCTTCAAATACTTGAAAATGTCGGTTATCCAGTGATTTACTGTCTGAGGACCAGATTAATAACATCAGCAGCTGGCTTGGGTGTGCTCAGCCCTTACCAATTTCTACCCTAAAGGAGAAGACTTGCTGTAACATCTGTGTGTGTTATGAGATGACGTCATCTCTAAGAGAGCATAAAGGAAGATGTGCCCCTCCTCCAAATGGCATAATTAGAGGGGTCCTAATAGAGAGAGAGCTAACTCCTGTTCTGGATGGCCATATTCTGCCCGGAACTTCTGTTTCTTTAAAAAGTATCTCTCTGGCTTTATCCTGGAAATGAGCTCTGTAGCTGTACTCAAGGGATGATGAAGGGGGGTGGGAGAGGTTATTCTATAAGCCATTTAGCAAAGAAATAAGCCAGGCCCCTACTTTTTGTCCCTTCTCTCAGTTCTGCTTTCCATATCCCCTGATTTCACTGGCCACTGCATGAACCAACCCCACACTCAGCTACCAACTTCTCCTGAGGTCATTCAAATCCCCCTGGGCATGATTCTACTTTCCCAAAACTTGTCAGCATCTTTGTTCCACTGATGATCCCTTCTCCTGTTTTAAGTCCTACCTGTCATTTCAATGTTTTACTTTTGGTTTAGCTTTTTTTAATTTTTATTTTACAAGGGTTTTTGTTTGTTTGTTTGTTTTGAATGGATAGAACCAAAAGATTTATTCAGTCATGGTTCTTGAATTTAAATATTATATTTTTTAAAAATTTTGAATATTGTTTATTACTTATTAATGTTATGTCAATAACATGCAACTAAGGAATTTAAAGTGATAGTGGAGTATGTTCAAGATTATTTTTACAACACCTGAGAGATACAAATACACAAACATACATGTAAGTAGGGAGAAGGGAGAGTGAAGATAAGAGAGAGAAGGTATAAAATTTAGGACAATAACCAAGCAGCTGCCTAAGGAGTTTCCTGGTTTTAATGAAAAAGATTCATAAATATGCAGGAATAATATTTAAAATTTGCCTATGCTATAAATCTTCACATAAATCAGAAATTAACAAACATTTTAAAGGTCCATGTCTGCTAAAAATACTATTTCATCTTCATTTTACTCATACATACCAAATAGATTATACATATCTTGTGTAAGGTTTATCACCAAGTAATGTCCTAATTTATCAATAAAATTACTCATTCTATTAACATGATAACTTCATGCTTATCTTAATTTAAAGGAAGGTAGGTTATTGGTCTTGAAAATAAAAATATACATCTTCAACTTCCCTTTCCCTGCCCCCTAACCCAGTGCCAACCTCACTGGCTAATCTATATGGACCTAAAAAGGTTAACAATAAAACAAGGGACAACCCAGTGCCGAGGACTGATGGGTAAGTGATTTAATTGGCAATGCCCAATTTACTACATAGGAAACCACTCTGGTAAATTATTTTATAAGGCATAAGGAATTCCCATTTATGCCACTTTTTAATTTTCAAAACATGTTTTCTCAATCTGAAAAAGTATATCATTTTCAAGATGTGATGGTTCTTCTCCCTCTGCCTACGCCAGTTCCCTCTCCCATTCTCTGCCCTGCTATGTGCCCCAAGAGGTCTCTTCCCTTGGCACAGCCTCTCCTAGACCCCCTTGCCAGCTGGCTTCCAACTGGCTCAAGCCACTAGGAAGTAATGGCAGGAGATCACAGGATGGGAGGTGAGAAAAGCCAGAGGATTTCTCCCTGCTTCTCTCCCTGGCTTCTGACTGTGTCTGCCTGTCTACAGCTTCCTCTACAATTGCAGCTCTCCATGGACTCCAATGACAACAATCCCTCCCACAGGTGGTAATGTCCTCCCGTGACTGCTAGTCTCCATCCCCGGATTGCTCCTTTAGCCCCGACCACATCTCTGCAATTAGTTTTGTCACCAGAGTCTCTTGTCACCACGGTGAGCTCTGTTCATGGTTGGAACCCTGACAAATATGCTAGATTTCAGAAATGGTGTAGTTCAAATCCCATAGGAAGTGGTTCTTTCAGAGGGTATTTCTACTGAGAGTCACATGGGGCCCTAAATAAATCTCTGCTACCTCACAGTTAGAAATTCTATTAATGTCCCCTGATTGGTGAGGTAGTTTTAGATGACTAGAAAATGTATTTCTTTAAAAAATTACTGTGTTTAACAACTGGCCCTTTGAAATATTTGATACATGTAGTCCAGTGGTTCTTTCCCTCAGCTGGGGAGTTGTTTAATACCAATTGTGGTAGGCAGAATTCTAAGATGGCCCCAAGATTTCCTGCACCACCATCCCCAGTTTACACACTCTGCATAATACCCAGGACTGTGAGTTTGATAGTTTACATTTCTGTGATTAGGTTATACTATATATAGCACAGCTGACTTTAAGAAAGACATGTATCATATGACCTCACTGATATGAGGAATTCTTAATCTCAGGAACAAACTGAGGGTTGCTGGAGTGGTCGGGGGTGGGAGGGATGAGGTGGCTGGGTGATGGACATTGGGGAAGATATGTGCTACGGTGAGTGCTGTGAATTGTGTAAGACTGTTGAATCACAGATCTGTACTTCTGAAACAAATAACGCAACATATGTTAAGAAAAAAGAAAAAGAAGAAGATAGCAGGAGGGGAAGATGAAGGGGAGTAAGTCAGAGGGGGAGACGAACCAGGAGAGATGATGGACTCTGAAAAACAAACTGAGGTTTCTGGAGGGGAGGAGGTGGGGGGATGGGTTAGCCTGGTGATGGGTATTGAGGAGGGCACATTCTGCATGGAGCACTGGGTGCTTTGAACAAACAATGAATCATGGAACACTACACCAAAACAAATTATGTAATATATGGTGATTAACATAACAATTAAAAAATTTTAAAAAAAGAAAAAAATTTAATAGAAAAAAAAAGAAAGGGAGATTATCTAACAGGACAATATCAATCATATTGCAATATAAATGTATTAAATCAATATGTTACACACCTTAAACTTACACAATGTTATATGCCAATTATATATCAATAAAAAATATTTTGAAAAGCTGAAAGAAAGAAAGAAAGAAAGAAAGAAAGAAAAAGAAAGAAAGAAAGAATTATTTGAATAGGCGTGACCTAATCACTCAAGCCCTTTAAAGGCATAGAGTCTTGTTCAGCAGGTCACAGAAGAGAAGTCTGAGATGCGAAGCATGAAGGGTTTGACGCCAAGGAGGTTCTCTGCTGCTGAGATGGACAGGGCCAGTTGACAAGGAGCTCAGAGTAACCTCCTGAGAGTGATCCCTAGCCAAAAGCTAGGTAGATAACAAGGACCTCAGGCCTATAACCACAAGGAAATGAATTCTGCCAACAACCAGTAAGCTTGGAAGAGAATCAAGAACCAGAGAGATAAATGCAGCCCTGGCCAACAAATTGACTTCACCATGATGAGAATCCAGCCACTATGCACCTGAACTTCTGACCTACTGAAACTATGAGGTAATCAGTTTGTGTTGTTTGAAGCTGCTAAATTCATCTGGCAATTAAGCAGGCAGTGTGTTCAATGTAATAGAAAATTATTACAAGCAATGCCCCAACCTGCAAAACTTGAGGGTTTTTGGTTGATCTGGGTTGGGGTCCAGGCTTGGGCTGTTTTCAATATCTTTTATCCTAGGCAATGCTAATATACAGTCAGGAGTGAAAAATCACTGTTTTTTTTTCCCCCTTAACTGAACTGGAAATGGCTGAAAAATAAACCCCTAGAATAGTTTCCATCTTTCCAGTTCACCTATTCAACAGATAGTTATTGACTGGGTGCCAGGTGCTTGGATGTGGGGATTTATTTAAAGGTAAACAAAATCAGACACAGTCACTTCCCTCAAGGAGCTCACAGTCAAGAGTAGGAAAGAACACATTTCTTGAACACCGTATGTTTCTCTGCACATAAGGCTATAGTTTCTTTTTACAAAAATTGGCAGAAATAAGCACTTGCTTAATACTTAGATGGTTGCACTACATCTCATATTTCAGGGTGCCCTCTCAATTACTTTAGTTTGAACCACAAAGTCCTGTGTGGGGAAGATAAATTTGCCGGAAATGACCTTGATCAGCTTGAGTTTGGTATGCTTACAGAGGTCATTTGATTAATTCAGGAAAAAAAAGTAGGATAAGAATTCAACATAGACTCGGTCATCATTCTTGGCATTAAGATTGCAAGTGTTGGCTGTCATAGTAAATAAGTTTTAAAATCACCTAAAAAAAAAGTCTGGAGAAGAAAAAGATTAAACTAATAATGTCACAAAGAAATGTAAAATAACTACTGTGATAAGCGTTTCCAGAGGGAGGTACACATGCAACAAGGGGATTTGACTTAGGGTTGGGACAGGAGAATGTCAAGGAATGTGTCTCAGAGGAAGTATTCTTAAGGAAGTCAAAGAGGATACCACGTGAAGGGGGACTGAAAGGTGGGCTGACAAACACATTGCTCACATAGTGGTTCTCAGGCTTGGTTGCAAGTTGGAATACCCTGGGAAACCATACCCCAGAAATCCTGATTTAATGCGTCGGAGGTGTGGTCTGGGCATCCCCGGGTCATCCCAGTGTACATCCAAACAGGAAAACAAAACCAAAAACAATACGTGTATAATCCTTGTGGCGGGAGGCGACTTCTCTAGGGACTAAAAGAAGACTGGGCAGGAGGAAGTCATGACCCTCCCAAGATTTTCAATAGCCACATTACAGACACACGTGACACAAATGAGCACTATTTGAGTCATTATTCTTCAAACTATTTCTAACATGTTACCTTGTACGGAAAAGTACTCTCTAGGAATTCAATAGAGATTTCACCAAAATTCAAAGGACTGTCCCAGGTTAAAAAGTAAAGGAGCTTGTAGCTCATTTCTACAACCTGCCTACCCACCCCTCCTCTCCCTCCCACCCCCACCACTGAGCCTTGGTCCAGACAGAAACATGTTTCTAAATTCCAGCATCATGATTGGAGAGGGGCAAGAGTGCTCTCCTGAAAGAGAGAAAGAAGGTGGCATTTAAGGGCACATGCATTTTTCTTTCTGGCCTGCGCAATTGTGCAGTCAACATTACATTCCAGGTAGCATATAGAGTTCACTAGCATATAGATGACTACTGACAAATTGTCCTCTTAATGGCATTTTGATATCGCTGCATAATTTGCATATAGCATAGGAAATAAACTTGATTTTTTTAAGATTTTATCTATTTACCTGAGAGAGAGAGCATGTGCACAAGCAGGGGAGGACAGAGGGAGAGGGAGACAGAGAAGCAGACTCCCCACTGAGCAGGGAGCCCAAGGGGGAGCTGCCACTCCCAGGACCCTGAGATCATGACCTGACCCAAAGGCAGCCACGAAATGACTGAGCCACCCAGGGGTGTCAAGCTTGATTGACATGTGATAATAATCTAAAAGTCTTTTTTGGCATAAAAAGAGCTGATACTCTCAAACTGCCAAATGAAACAGGGTTATACAACTTACTTCGGCACTGGCGTCTCTTACTCAGCTTCAGCAAAATTGGCCTAATTGCTATTTCTCTAAAACCCCAGCAAGCTCCTGACTCAGGTCCTGTGCTCTTGGTATCCCCTCTTGAGATGTCATCCCCCTGTGTCCCTGCCATTTACTTCCTCACTTCCCTCAGATTCACCCACTCAGAGGGTTTCCTTCACCACCCAATTAACAGCACTCCTAGGATCCTCTATACCCCCACCTTGCTTCAGCATTTATTACCCTGTGATGTATTATAAAATTATTTTTTGTCTGTCTCCCCAGCCCTGACCCAGTTTGTAAGCTCCATGAGATCAGCAGTTGTATCTGATTTGGTTGTTAAATTACCTGAAAACCTAGAATAGTGGCTGGTGAATACTTAGTGCTCAATATATACTTTTTAAACTATAATATGACTATCAACAGTAACATAAAACAACCAAAAAGTGTTTTCACAAAGAATATACTCTTATGAAAAAAGTTAAGACTCTAAGAGAAATGGACACATGAAGGAAAACTATATTTCATAGCTATTTTCTGGATAGTTGGTTATTAAATTTTACAGAATGTCAACCTTCATTGAAAATTGCTCTTTTATAGGTAGGGCCACTTGAATAAAAATTAAATTACTTTAAATTACTCTCTCCCTCTCCCCTTCTCAAATAAATAAATAATATCTTTAAAAAAAGAAAAGAAATCTCTGTGGAATGCACAATGATATATAAATCAAAAAAAGTTATATAGCCAAACTGTGGAAGGAGCCAAGATTCCCTTCAGCAGACGAATGGATAAAGAAGATGTGGTCCATATATACAAAGAATATTACTCAGCCATCAGAAAGGATGAAGACTCAACATTTGCATCAACATGGATGGAACTGGAGGAGATTACGCTAAGTGAAGAAAGTCAAGCAGAGAAAGACAATTACCATATGGTTTCACTTATTTGTGGAACATAAGGAATAGTATGGAGGACATTAGGAAAAGGAAGGGAAAAATGAAGGGGGGAGAGATGAACCATGAGAGACTATGGACTCTGAGAAACAAACTGAGGGTTTTAGAGGAGAGGGGGTGGGGAGGATGGGTTCGCCTGAGGTGGGGTATTAAGGAGGGCACGTATTGCATGGAGCACTGGGTGTTATACGCAAACACTGAATCATGGATCACTACATCAAAAACTAATGATGTACTGTATGGTGACTAACATAATAAAGTAAAAAAAAAGTTACATAATTTTTTAAATCAAAAAGCAATCTACAAGACATAAAGATGTTGAAAGTGTGGAAAATAAAGTGTGAATAAATATATTTTCAGTTCCATTCTTAGTTCTTTACTTCCCAATTTTGTTTAGTATTGTACTAAGATATCTAGCATAATAATAAATAAATTTCCTTACAGTAAGAACTGAAATCCCTGCTTTAGATACCCCCATTTCTCATTATAGTCTCATGGAAACCTCCCATAAGCATTTCTCATTGAGAGAAGAGTAATCCCATGTGACCGCTATTTTATTGATGTGGGCATTGCTTAGATGCAATTAACTGTTCATTATTTCAAAGGAAGTTATGACAATGTTTTTCAAAGCTGGGTGTACACTAGAATCAACTGGAGGGCTAGTTAAAACAGATCGCTGAGCTCCACCCCGAGTATCTTGATTCAAAGATCTAGAGCAGGGCCCAAGAATGTGCATTTCTCTCAAGCTCCCAGGTGATGCTGATACTCCTGATTCATGGACCATCCTTGGAATAATACTGGTCAGTGGGTTCTGAGGGTTCCATTTCCTTTCTCTTATTCCTACATTTCAGAACCACCTCATGAAGTGGGCCCACCAAAGAAAGAGTGAGTTAAGCATACACACATAATTGCATGTGAAAAGTGTGTGTGTTCTTTGTTTTAATTTTCATAAATAATATTCTCTGTATGTCCTTCCTTGACTTGCTTTATTTATTTATTTATTTATTTATTTATTTATTTATTTAATTATGAGAGAGATTGAGAGAGAGCATGGAGAAGAGCAGAGGGAGAGGGACAAGAAGACTCTGCTGAGTGCAGAGCCTGATATGGGTGGGGCTCAGTCTCAGGACCCTGAGATCATGACCTGAACTGAAACCAAGAGTGAGACACTCAACCATCTGAGCCACTCATTTCCCCCCCAACTTGCTTTCTTTTACTTAATATTTGGTTTTGAGGATTCACGACATGTGCTAGCTAAATAACTAGTTTACTCATTTTCACATTGTCATGGTATCTCTTGCATGACTCTATCAAAACTTTAACTCTGGGGCGCCTGGGTGGCTCAATCATTAAGCATCTGCCTTCTGCTCAGGTCATGATCCCAGAGTCCTAGGATCAAGCCCCGTATGGGGCTTCCTGCTCAGCAGGGTGCCTGCTTCTCCCTCTTTCTCTTCTCCCCTGCTCTTGCACACACGTGAGCGCTCTCTCTCGCAAATAAATAAATAAAATCTTAAAAAAAAAAAAACTTTACCTCTCCTCTTGGTGGCCATTTAGGGTCTCTCCAATTTTTTTTTATGATTATAAACACTACCATAATCAATACACCTATATATGTCTTCTTATACAAATGGGTCAGAGATTTTATGAATGGAATCGTTAGGTCATAGGATATGTGAATCTTCCATGCCACTTAATGAGTCAGATAGATTGTGTGAATGGTGTCAGTTAATGGAAACACTGTGGACTGTTTCCTATAACAGTGTAACCCTGAGCTTGGGTACATGATTTCTTTGGCCAAATGGATAGTAGCAAATATGAAGCAACCAGAGGTTTGAAAAGTGATTATGTGTTTCTGGTTGCATCCTTGCATGATTAAACATGCTCACACTTGCTTTTCTAAGACTGCCAGGAGAATGTACCTAGCCTGCTGGAGGAATGTAACAGACATATATATTAAAGAAAAATGAAGAAGAGCCTAGGCATCTCATTGGCCATCTTAGACTGGCCTTAAACCAAAAATCAACAATGTGACTTGTCTAAACTTGTTTGACTTGTCTAGCTGACCTACAGCTGACCACAGATGCATTAGCAGACCCACCAACAGCAATAAATGGTTGTTGTTTTAAGACATTAAGCTCTGGAGTGGTTTCACACACAGTATTATTGTTGTATGACATAACTGATATACTAGATATTGCTAAATATTTTCCCAAAGTAGTTGAACCAATTTTCATTCCCATCAATGATGGTTTCCCACATCCTCCTAACACTTCATATTATAATATTTAAATGCTTTTGCCAATAAGACAGTTGTGAAACTGTACCTTGCTAAAAGTTTTATTTTTAGCCCCATAATTACTAGTATGAGCATATTTTCACATGCTTTTTGGCCAACCATTTCTTTGCATTTTGTACTTTTCTTTGCCTCAGCATGAATTAATGAGAGTTAAAACCATTCTAAGATCTTTAAAAATGAAACTTTCTGAGAAAAATAAAACTTGACTAAGTTGGGATGAAGCCAAAAATTAATTAATTAATTAATTAATTAATTAAAATGCCAGTGCCCCCCTCAAAATTAGACTTTCTGATAAAAGAATGGGAATATGATCAATGGGAATCATTCTCCCAAACACCCATTGGATCATCAATTATTCTGACTAGTAGTAATAGGGTGTGTGTGTGTGTGTGTGTGTGTTTGTAAGACAGATGTTATTATGATATCCAACTTAAGTGTAGGGTAACATTGCTAGATTTGCCATAAACAATGCTAACAACAATTGCATGAATTTGCAATTTGGCATTGCATGAATTTGGGCCACCAAAGCAGTGCTGACTTGCTCAACTTGGGTGACTCTCACTCACACCAGACATAGGACAAGATCAGGGCTCCTGGCTACCAACAATCAACAGCTACCTTTGGGCTTGATCAGTGCTCACCCATTTGCATTCCAATCATGGGACTTCCAGTGGTCGACAGCACCTGAAGGCAATGGGTGTGGCAGAGTCATCTTTTACCCTATGAGCTCCCTGCACTGGTCCCCAAGATAGTCCCACCACCCCCTCTTCATGCCTTGTGTCAGGAAGTTTTCTGAAGTTGGCCCTGCCTATCTCCTCCAAAGGGTTTGGTGACCATTAGCCCCCAGTGCCAATGGACTCTTCAATCTATGTGGTGCAGTGGTCTTTCCTAAATAAATCTTAAACCATGTCTCATAAGGGATGAATATTCCTTGCTCTTATGGGATTGTTCCACTTGTTCCTCCCCCCTCCTCTCAATCATATCTCTTTCTATTTCCAATTTTGACAAATATTTATTAGGTGTCAACATGTGCCAAGACTGCAGTGTAGAGACTAACCATAGCTGCTACTCTCTTGCCTAGCACAGAAGAAAGGCATTTAAAAAGTAATTACAGTTCTCCTGGGGATTACATTAGCCATCTATTATTAGCCCATACCTGAAGCAGCAGCTATAGTTCAATGCTTTGCATTGAGTGCCTTGGAACTTAAAGTACAACCCATATATTTAACCTGCTATTTTTAAGGTTAAGATTGATTCTCGTCCTTAGTCCATGGCCAGAGCCACATTTTGTCATTCTCATTCTCTCCATAGTAAAGAAGAACACACACACACATAAAAAAAAGAATAAATTTAATTATGAATCTGAACATAGTGTCACATTCATTTCAATCTTGTGGAAAACCTGGTTAAACCTCCCAGAGGATCGCTCTCCGTGTCACAACATCATCTTCCTTGTGACAGATTTCACATTTCTTTTATATCATGGGGTAATGACTAGATTGCTGCTCAGGGAAATGGTATTTGGCTAAAAGAAAAAAAAATATCGGTGCAGGGGGAGAGATTTGTGCAGTCTGAATGCCTAGGCCAATTTCTGATCTGAAGAATAGAATACAAATTATGTAATGAATCAATATATTCCCCCACACCACAGTGGAAAAGAAAAGGGGCTGGGGCTAATCCCAAATAAGATACATTGTAGAAAAGAATATGACACCAGCTCATGGAAATTTTCTACTCTATGTGTCCCATGCAAAAAAAGAAAAAGGGGAAAGTGCCTTTTATGCCAAACATATATCAGATAATGACATATAATGAAATGCACACATCTTCTGGGGAAAAAGAGAAGCTATTATATTCCATTGAGAGGCATAATGTATCAAAGAACTAAAAGGCTCCCTTCAATGCCATAATTTTCTCCAAAAATTTTCTGGAATCATTTCACCACTTTAAAATATACCCATTAAGACTAATCCTATCTACAATAATTTGGAAGACTATAGATTGAACTTTAATAACAATCCTTCATATATATTCCCTTGCATACGGATAGGGAGGAAATGACAGCAAATTCTGTGTGCCATAATGCGTACTGCCAAAACTTCAGAATAGTTCCACATTTCTCTACAGATGCTTCATGATGGGTTTTTTTTTCATCCCTCCATCCATTCGTTACTATTCAACAAATATACATTAAATACCTACTGTGTCCCAAGCATTCTTCCATGATTAAAAATCAAATGATGAAAAGAAAGACAAAATCTCAGGCTTCCTGGTGTTTATATTGGGCAGAGAGATGAAACAAGTAAATTCAGGGAGGAATAAGTATACCAAAGAAAATAATGGAAGGCAACAAGATAGAGAAAGTTGGGAGGAGATGGGACCTACATTAGAATGGTTGAAGAAGGCCTTTTTAAGGGGTACAAAGACATGAAGGATGGAGGGAGCAGCCATGTGGAGATGTGAGGAAAGAGTGTCACACATAGACATAGAAGCCACAGACGGCTGTGAAAGGTTCATGAAGCTATCCTGCGTCCATGACCTTATCTCTGTAGTGCACACTACTGGTAATATGCCCAGATGCCCAAGACCAGCTTCCTGTATTCTTTACTTCTAACATTGTGTACCTGCAGCTTCATTCAGAAGTCTTCTCTTGGGCCACTTTTGCGCCACTTGAAGCAAAAAATCAGATGTTTGTGTTTTCTGAGAGGAGCTGAAGAAAGATACAGACGTGAAGGCTTAGCTCTGTGGCCCTGAGTGGGGGGTGGGGAGTCTCTGCAGTGTAATCTGCATTCCTGAGATCCCCATGGGATCAGGCTGAGGCTGAACCTTTGCCTTAAGTCATATCTTTGTTCAGCTCCCTCTTCTTCCTTGACCTGCTTCTTCTGTACCCTTATTGGTTTCTCCTGGGAACACATTTTAAATGAATCACCTTCATTCAAATCCTCATTGGAGGATCTGCTTCATCCTCCGTGCTGACATGAATGACTGAAAATATGCCATAGTGCTTGTTATGAATTATCCTGGTATTTCTGAAAATTGTGGAGTTTGGGGAAGAAACCTTGTTGATGATGATGATGATAGGTTCTGGTTCCAGCTTTTCTAGCATGTAATTATGTGGCCCTAGACAAAGTCACAACTTGGGACTTCAGTTCTTCATCTGTAAAATGGGGGGGGGGGGGGAGGGGTTGGCGACCTCCAGGGAAATTTTCCAAATATAAATAATATGCTACAGGTATACATGGATGGGGATGACCTACTGATACACAGTCACATATGCTGCATGTATCTAGAGAGGCATTGGTGGTACACCCAATGGGATATGGAGAGATCAGTGAGTGATTTTTCCAGTAAGTCAGTAAGTGGTCTTTACTTGGTTTACTGCTGTGAGAGATAATGAAGAGCAGTTGGTTAAGGCCAAGAGCAATGATCAAGGGAGGTCTGCTGGGAGTCAGGAGGGTTTTGGTGTAATTGTGCTTTTACCTTAGACCTAAGATTGAAAGATGGGCAACCTTATCAATGAAGGGAAAGAAAAAGGATCCAAATGAGAACACACTTAAGAAATGTCTGTTCTCTTGGTGGGAAAAGCAGAAGCTGATAAGAACCATGACAAAAGCTGCCAAATCGTGGCATGTCCACTAATTCCCGTTCCATCGTAGCTAGAAAGTAATTTCCAAAGCTTAAGAAAAAAAAGATAAAAATGGAGAACAAGCAAAAAGAAGCTCAACTTTACATGATGCAAAGGAAATAACTATATAACAGGTGTTCAGAATGTATTATTTAACAGTACCTTAACAACAATTGCAGTAGAAAAAAATAGATCTAAAATTTGCTGTGTGGTATCAGTGACATTACTGAGTTGCAGGTTTCCTAGTCTGTAAAATGGAGAAAATACCTGAATTTCGAAGGGGCATCATGAGGTTATAGAGCAGAGAAATAGTTGGCATGGGAGGCACCACAGTCTATCAAGCACCCCATCCAGTGCTCACTGAGCTCTTTCATCCCCTGCTATACTTTCTCTGTTCTTCCCATGACTGACTCCGTCCTTACTGCTCCATGGTGGCCCCCACCCCCTTGATAAAATACTAATTATTGACATGTTTTTCTAGTTTACCCTTTGTACATTTCCTCAGCACACAGATTCTGGCCTTCACTTCTAACTCAACACATGGTAATCATGGATATGAGAGATCCCACACTCGACCACTCTGGGGTCTCAGGACCCCATTAGCCACATATATCAACATTAAAGAGGGATACCTGACATCAGTCCCCCACGCCTGCCTTTACTTCACTTCTGGTGAAAATCACAACACTCTTAACTTATCCTGTGTTTCCTGCAAGCTTTCCATACAATTTGATCATTGAAGGGGGAAAGAAAAAATCACATCTTTATATCCCCAGGCATTTTGTGTCCTTAGCTATAATTAGTACAGTTACAGCTATGCTATTTTAGGAAATTCGGGACATCCCTCACTCCTCAGACCTACCAGCTTAACCAGTTGAGTAGCATTACGCAATATGAAGTATGCAGGTTAGGCACCACCAGGCTGTTCTTCCTACCCCGGTTTACCAACATAGTTAGCAAGAATGTGAGCCAGTGGGTACAAGAGCCACCAGAATGGACACATGTAATATGGAGGGAAGATGGAAGTGGAAGAGTGAAACTCCCGGGAAGATAATATTTGAGGCCAGTTTCCTTAGACGCGGAATGCAAGATGGGGATTCTTGACAAGTGACGGAGTGTTCTCAGGAGAAAACTGTCAGGGAGTGAGGAAAGCAGGGTAGTTCAGAGAGAGAAGGTAAGCAAATATATAGTTTCAGGTGAAGTCTAGTCTCCGTTTGATCGCACAGGGAGTTTTAAGATGTGAATGACACCGGGAGCAATCTGTCATTATCTGAAGGCTGCCTCAAAAGAAGGGCACGACCTAGACATATATCAAGATGGTGCAGCTCCTGGAAGCCTATGGCAATTCTCTCAGGAAAAGAGGGCAGCTGTGAGCCAGAAATAACCAATATTCACAGCAGCTGGGAGAAGGGGCCCCATTCTGGTTAAGGGGTTTGTGTGGATACCAATCCTAGTGGCAAAAATGACAGAGACATCAGAGCAATGTGAAAAAAAAAAAAAACTTTTAAAAAAAGACTATGGAATCCTTAAATTCAGGGATTGTATCTTTTACATGGGTTAAAATCTCCAGCACTCATATCAGTCCATAGGTGAAACAGATACTCAATATTAGGTAATCAATGATTAAAACTAAACCATAATTCATTTGGGATAGAATGAACTGGAAGAGGAAATAGTTCACCTCTGAGGGGGATATCTGAGTTAATAGAACATGGAGCTTATTTCAAGAAAAATGGAAAGTTGTGCCTAATCAAGTTTTAAGATTCTGTCTTATTTAACCTCTGTGTCCTTCAGCAGCAGATAAACTGTGTGGTGAGGAAGAAAAGTATAGGACTTGGTATCAAAAAGGAGGGGGAGTTCTAATCACAGCTTGGTCACTGACTAATTTGTGTGTCTGTAGATTAGCGTCAGATAAACAGTTTCAGGTAATTCAGTTTCAACATGGAAATTGTAATACTTGAGATGCCTCACCCATGGGGTTCTTCCGAGGCTCAAGTGAATTAATGCACTGGGAAGGAAATGCACTGTGTCTTTTCAATGCAAGTGATGGACCTCCAAATCCATGCAGCCAGGGCAAAAAGTGATGTATTGTGTAGGATCTGGGTTCAGCTGGCCACATGGGCTGGCGTGCCAGGTCCCTCTTACCATCTCTCATGTCTCTTTCTAGCCCAATATCAACTTCATTCCATGGGCTGGGCTGCCTTTCTCATGAGATTGACACATGACAGTGAACAGCTTTAAACTTTATCACATGAGAGGGAGGAATCTTCTTCCTCTGGTTCTTAGTTAAAAAAATAAATAAATAAATGCTGACTAGAACTCTCCTTATTGTGCTGATTGTAAACCTATGACATGTGAAATCAGGGAAGAAATAGTTTCCCAAAATGAGGAAACTGGTCCCAGGAGAAAAGATTTGCAGGGGAGACAAAAGATGACTATCCACTGGGATGCTAGAGGTGCTGTCAGAACATAGAAGTGTCTTTTTTAACATATTGTGTCCTTGAGCACATCAATAAATCTATCTGAACATCTTCTTCATCTACAAAATGGGAATACTAAAATATATTTCACCAGGATGTTTGAGGATGAAAACAGATAATTTATGGGTGAGGATGCTTTGAAAAATGTAATGTGCTTTCAAAAATGATAATAAGGTGTTATTATGAATTATTGTGCATTAAATACACAGCACTTCCCGGGCATATATGCATTTTGGATTAGTTTTTTAAATGAGAAAAAGAGAGAGAGAGAAAATGTTTTAATGCCTACCTTCTCCAAGTTTGCAGCTGCATCCCCCATGCTGTAAGAAAATAGACAAGTACTCTCAGGAAAGAGCCTTAGCTGAAGGCGGCACTACCTTCAGTCAGTTCTCCCTTCAGAATAGTTGCTCACTGTAGGGAGTGACTCAGGGTACTGTTTAGAGAGGTGTCAGTTCTGCAGGGATTTCTCCTTTCATTCTGAGAAATCGAAAGTGATCCCAGCATAAAGCATTTGCAGCTGTGTTGGGAAATGAGCTAGTCACGCCTCGGCAATTTATGGCCAATTTTCCATTAATAAGAGAGAATGGAGTGTGGTTCAATCACTTTACAATCCAAACACTTGTTCTTAAGAATGGGGGAGACAGAATACAATGGTTTTGTTCTGTTTCTGAAAGAGCATTAATTCAATATTGTGTATCTTTGAAGAAAAACATTTAGATGGCTTTAAGTGATGGGAAGGTAAGCTTTACAGGAAAATACTTATAAAGACATGCATTAGAAATACCACCTAGAGTCCACCTGTGAGAGAAGGACCTGAGGCCATGATCATAGTCCAAGTAAGAGGAAGGGTGGGGAAGAAAAGACAGAGAGTTGGAAGTGGGATTGGAAGTTTCAGGGCATAAATCCAAGACTGGGGTCTCAGCGAAGTGATGGATTTCTACAGTCAGGGGCCCAGAACCACAGGTACATTGAAGGCTAGGTGAAGCAGAGCTAAGAATCAGGGTGGGAAACAGAAATTGGGACACAGATGATGCTGAAGGCCCAGGATAGCCAGTTTGTAACATTCAAGGCAAACAGAATGAAAGAGATGAATCTGGGGAGGCAGCTTGTGATAAGACACCAGTCAACTCTTGCCGCAGCTCGAAGCTTGTAACATATCCCCCAAGACATGTCTTCCCAAGGTTTGCAACAAGGAAAGCAAAACGTTGGTTTCAAGAAAGCACCACGTGTGTAGAAAATGAAGATGTAAATTGCTTACAAGTCTGAAGAGGGAGAGACCAAAAGTTTCCCAGAATCTCAGAAGGTTTCTTCTGTGGCTTCCATTCAATCCAATTGCCAGGTCCATTCTCTCAGTTCTCTCTACACAGTATATTGCCAGGTGCTTCTTTTTATGTAGGTTCCTTCAAAAGAAGACCTAGAGTTGAGAATTTGGGTGTAAATTTGGGAGGTGATACGGGGAAGACCCCTGAAGGAACGGGGAAAGGGAAGCCAGTAGGAGAGAAAGCCAATAAAGGGGTTATCAATGAGCAGGTGGCCTCCATGGGCCCCTGGGGGCACTGAGTAGAATCTGTCTCAGAACCATAGCTGAAGCACAAGGAAGCCAGAGTGTTCATCCATCAACTCCTATCCCTCATGAATCGCATTCATTGAGTGTGGCTCCTTGGGAGGCTAGCTGTCCAGCACTTTCAGACTCTCCTTAGTCACTAGAGGGAGGAAGGCCCTAAAGCTGCTGGAGACATCCAAGGCGGGTCAAGGCGCCAAGGGAGGGGCACAGCCAGCACCTGCCACAGAACCCCAAACATCCACACCCCTCACTCAAAGGCTTCTCCCTACTAAACCGTTGCACTACTCTGACTTGGAAACTTACCAGTGCTTTCCAAGACTCAGCTAAGTTTATTACCAAATATGTTAGAGTTCAAATAGTGATTGTTTTATGTAAGCAAATTAATTTTATGTAAATTAAGTGTATGGAATCCATGAAATATGAGTGCACAAGAAGAGATGCTTTCATGAAAAATAAGTTGAGTTCTTCAGAATAGTTTGATGCAAGCAAGCCAGTAAAAATGTTTAGAAACTGTTGAATTAGGTGTGTCTGAGAACACTGAGGAGGGCTCAGGGAGAGATTGTAACAATTGAGGGAGATTATTCAATCAGATGGCTTGGCAAGTCACTTTAATTCTTGCCTCAATGTAAAGAAACTGAAGTTGAGGATCTTAAGGGATGCATTAAGAGTGTGATTTATGAAGAGAGACCACACTCCACGCCAATTAAGAGAAAAGACCTTAGCTTTACATCAAAGATTGGCAAATGAATGCCAATTTATACGTTTTGAGCTAAAATAAAAATGTTTAAGGCATGTATGAATCACTTTTTATGACCCCCTGCTTTCCGTGATTTTTTTTTTTCAATTACTCAACTAATTGCTAGCTTTGAGTGTGCTGTGTGAGAGGTGCCTCGACACCACTCCCAGGAAAATGCTCCAAGACCATGGCTGGATCCCTCATACACAGTCAGCTGCCAAGAGTGTTTTATTTTAAGCATCCCACAAAAATTGAAGAATAAGGGAACAAGGGCTTCCTTGGAGGAAGGGAAGGGTAAGGGTCAAAAAGGTTAAGATTTCACGCTGGGAGCTGCTCAGTCCAATCACAAAGAATCACAGGAGAGCAAAGCTAATGAAATAAGCAAAGACAGGAAGGTGAAACCCGGGGCTTCACGGCTGCACCCACACACAGCAGCAAGCTTTGCAAAGTTACCTGGGACACGGCAGTCAGTTTTGAGGATAAAGGGAAGACCCGACAAATCAACTTTTAACTAATTTCCAGAACAACAAAGGCATCAAATTCTTAAAGCCAGAAGATGGAGATGCTCAGACTCTGGAGACTGTCTTCAGTCCCCTCCTCTTCTGATCATTTAACACCAAAACCGTTTATTTACTGCTTTGGCTACCTGGACACTTGTCACTTTAGAGAAACTCATTATGTGGCTCTTCCAGGTGGCAAGATTGAGAGTCACTGAGGTTTGCTATGAGGTTTTGTGGCTCAGAACAAGTACCCTGGCTTACTAGAGATACGTTCTTAGTATCCTGGAAATGTTCTAGCAACATCAGAATAAATGTAATGGGTTTGCTTTTCATAATGACTCAAATGTTCATGACAACAAGGTAACCACAGTGTGACCTCTCTTCTCCCCTCGGCCCTAGGGAGCTTTCACTGATAATGGGTCTGCAATCAGAGGACAGACCAGATGAGCTTACGTCTGTTTAGGGGGAGGATCCTGGAGTCCAGTGTGGTGGGCAAAATGACGGCCTCTCAAAGATGTGCACACCCAAATATCCAGAACTCGTGAACATGTTATGTCACTTGACAGGCGAGAAGTAAGGTTGCAGACGAAATTAAGGTTGCTTATTAACTGACCTTAAACTAAGATTAGCCTGAATTATCTAGATAGGCCTTATGTAGTGACAAGGGAGGCAGAAGTCTAAGAGAGCATTTCAATGTGAGAAAGCCTCACCAGCAACTCCTGGCTTTGAAGCTAGAAGGGGATATGAGGAATGCAGGGGGGCCTCTAGAAGCTGGAAAAAAGCAAGGAAATACATTCTCCCCTAGAGCCTCTAGAAAGAAACCCAGCCCTGCCAACACATTGGTTTTAGTCCAGTGAGACCCACCTGAGACTTCTGACTCCCAGACTGTGAGACAATAAATCTGAGTTGGTTTAAGCCACTCAGTTTGTTATAATTTGGCGCAGTGACAATAGCAAACTAATATATCTAAATACCTGCTACTTGGTCTCAAAGAAGGTGTAGGGGCTCTGGGTAGGCACATTCCTCGGCCCTGCAGACTCAGTGTCCTTGGGAGGAAAGTGTGGTTAGAGATGAGCTGGAGGGGGACCACCAGACGGCAAGGGTCTGAACTCCTGGGTCAAAAGGAGGTAGGTGCTGAAAGAAAATGCTAAAAGGAAAGAAGAAAGCCTTACTGGGCCATGAAAATGGGAAGGCCTGAGTCTGCCAGGCAAATTGGAGGTGTCAGGTAAGCCAGTTTACTAGAAGGGGTCAAGCCCTCATGCTCTATCCCCTTTCAGACTGGCATTTGGCTTCTGGGTTAGAAAGGGCCATATTCTGCTTTGCGTAAGAGAAGGACAGTGAAGAAGGGGGATTCTGAGAGGGAGAGAGGAGGACAGAACTGGGGGAGTGGAGCAAGAAGGAACTGGGCCAAGGAAACGGTGGGAAGACCACTCCCTACAATCTTCAAAACCCAATTAAATTATACTCACTAAATACTTTGCATGGATAGATTTCTTATGGAAACTGGCCAAGCAATGGAGCTTTGTGCCTGTAACAACATGGGTGATAATGGATGCCAGAGCATATCTCGCAAAGCCCCTCATCCTCCCAGCTTTCAACATTGTCAGCTACTATTGGTGCAGAACTGAGCTCCTCCCTGAGAAAGTCCTCACCAAGGTCAATGTCCCATCCAGAGACAGCCTGCATGCAATGAATGCCATATCAGAGTACGAAGGCCCAAATGCATGCCCCAACTTGAGACACAGGGTTACCCCAGCTTAGGTCAGATGAGTCCTCTGTGACAAGTGAATCACAGCCCAGATTCTCCCCAGGTCCAATCTGCCTCTTTCACTCTCCCACATAGGATCCCAAGAGAACTCCCCAAAAGAATTCCTGCATGGAAATCTGAGTCTCAGAGTCAACTGCCTTCAGAAATGGATCTACAATGGGGGTGAAAAAGATAACAAAATGACCTCACAGGCCATGGAATTAGAAGAAAGTTGGGGGAGAATGGCCTTCCATTAGAGAGAAGTCTGGATTGCAAGAGACAGTGGAATTGCAGTGAATTAGATCGTTGAGGGTCAAAACACCTTCCAGATTGTCACAGCCACAAATGCTCTGTAAACTCATGTGTGGCCCACCCCCGCTGGAAAGGGCATAAGGGAATCTTTATCCTCAGGTCACACAATCATTTCCAGGGCCTCTACATTTCCGTGTGCTTGACTAATAGGTTGCCTTTTAGGTTTTAAATAAAAAGCAAAATGGCTAGAAACTGGAAGGAAGTGCAAGATATGAATAAACAAGTTGAAGAGTGACCACGTATTGGCAATTTGTCTGTAATGTCTGCATTCATTCAGAACTTAAAACCCTACACAAATGTCTCAGGCCAGGTTGCCTGGATAAACTGTCTAATTTGGTTTGGCATTTGTGAAGAATGAAGAAAAGCTTTAACAATTTAGATTCCTTGATCCATTCATTGCAACAGCAGAAATGGCAAAATAGCACTAAAGTCTAAACTTGAGGGAGACCATCAGTTTATTTTTGAAGGGCATGATCAGACCATTATTTATAATTCTCAACTTTGGAAATCAGAAATTTCATTGATCACAGCAAAACATGGGAATTTTTTGCAAATTCTGAGACATCCCTATGACAGAGTTGTGCCTCCAATGAGAAATCCCTGGTTGTTTTTTGTTTGTTTTATCTTAAGCAGGATCCACACCCAGCATGGAACCCAATGTGGGGCTCAAACTCACGACACCAAGCTCAAGACTCGAGCCAAAATCAAGAGTTGGATGCCCAACTGACTGAGCCACCCAGGTGCCCCAAGAAATCCTGTTTTTAAAGAGGTTGGAACGGTGTGAGGAAACACATAGAGTATTAAGCAAAAACAAGAATAAAATTGTTTATAGAGTCTGGTCTTTACCATGTAAAAATATATGAATATGAATTATTAGGTGTTTTTTTTCTAGTGGGAGAACTAAAAGCATACAAATGACTCTTAAAAAGGCAGCCTCTTTTTACAATAAATGTTAACATTTTTAAGTGATTTTAAAGGCCAATGTCTAATATCCGTCAATCCCCTGGAAGAACATTGTTCATGTTTTAAATAGTTCAGTTGCAAGATATGAATCAATACATGAGGAGCTATTTAACATTGCTGTTTTCCTCCCAATGGTGCCCTAATAGAGGCATCAAGAGTGCAGCAGTTATCATAAACACAAATTGAGACTCTTGAGTGGCTACATCTCCCTCTGGAAAAACTGCAGAATCGGATACGTGTGATACAGCCAACCTAGAGACAGAACGACTAGTCTACAGTTGAGAGCAATGGTTTGCCGTTTCTGGTCCCTGAACCAGCAGTGTCCACATCACCTGGGAACTTGTTAACTTGTTAAAAATGCAGACTCTCAGTCCCTCCCCAGCTCTAGTGAATCAGAAACTCTGGGGCAGGACACAGAATCTTTTATAAGCCCTCTGGGGGAATATAATACAGGCTAACGTTAGAGAATCACGATCTTTTCTTGAAATTCATGAACTGGGGGGCAGGCGGGGGGAATGCAGATGGGACCTCATGCCACCTCCATTTTTCAAGGGCATTGATCTAAAGCTCTCATTAGATTCTTAGAAGAATTTGTGATCCAGAAAAAGAAAATATATATATACAGATATTCTTAGAGAAATTGTGATCCAGAAAAAGAAAAAATATATATCTATATAGATATATATTTATATCTTTATATTTATTTATATATATTTATGTGTATATAAATATAGATATCTATATATATCTAGGTATATACATATATAGGTATATATATAGATATATATAGATATCACAGGTACAACAATAGCAACAGGAACAACAACAAGGACATAACTATTCTAAGCAATTAGGAACCTCTCTGTCTCAACGTCCCCAGTGACTCTACGTGGCTAACGTGACAGATTTGGATGCCTGACTGTAACAGCCTGTGGTAACTGATTGCATTAAAGTCCCCAATTCTTGGTCTCCCAGCACCCTGCAAATGGACAACCTGTACAAGAGCGGTCTCTGCTTTTTTGGTCTGCCCAGTATTCTTTCCCCGCCCAAGGGAGACAACCTCACAATTTGGGGGATAGGCTCACCCTTCATTCCATGTGACACTAGGGGAGCTGTTCATCACTGTTCCCCACATCCGTGGCCACAGGATTTCCAAAAGCAGCAGTCCATCAGTCTGGTCAAAATGATTGGCCAAGAGATTTTCACTTGACCCAAAATGGGCCAAGGGAGTCCCTTCCCAGGATTTTATCTGCACATATTTAGAGACGTGTCCCCTCTTCTCTGAAGTTACTAAGCTGAATGGACAGGAGCCTATGCCTGGGTGTAATACACCCACACACAGAAGAAACCATATGTATTAGGAGAATGAGCCCAGTAAGAATCACAAGAGAGACAGAGAGAGCTAGTAGACTCATTCACATCCTGGGCTAGAAAGAAGGAGAGAGAGAAGGTGAGGGAGTCCTTTTTTTTTAATTATTATTTAACTTTATCTAGTTTAATTTTGTTGTTCTGTGAGTTGGCAAGTGTAGTCAGTTGTCCGTCCACCATCACCATCAGGACATGGGATAGTTCATCACCCAGTGTCTGTCTGCAGTCACCCTTCATTCCACATCCTGGCAGCCATGGATGTTTTATTTGTCACTACAGTTTTCCCTTTGCAAAACTGTCATATAAATGGAATCATACACTATGTGGTATCTGGGGTCTTATTTCCTCCGCTTAGTACAATGCATGTGAGATTTTCCAGGCAAGTATGCATACAAATACCAATGCTACTTTTAATCAGCAGTCTATTCCTTTCTATTGCTGAGTAGTATTCCATTGCATGGATAAACCTTTCCCCTGTTGAGGAACATTTGTTTCCAGTTTGGGGCAATTACGAAAAAGCTTCTAAAAATATCTACATACACAGGTTTTCATCCAATTTGGGTAAATATTTAGGAGTAGCATTTCTTGTTCATATGGTAAAGATATATTTAACTGTATGAGAAACAGTAAAGCTGTTTTCCAAAGTGGTTGTCCCATTTTGCATCTCTCCCTGCAGTGCACAAGAATCTCTGTTGGTCTCTCCAGAAGTTCCTAAGGCCAGTCCCTCTCCTTGATCTCCTAATTGAGTGATCGAATTCCTAACTTGCATTCAGTTTCTATCACTTCCAGCCACAAAGTCTTGACTAACATAAGAAGTTTCTAATTAGGGCGCCTGGGTGGCTCAGTTGGTTAAGCGACTGCCTTCGGCTCAGGTCATGATCCTGGAGTCCCGGGATCGAGTCCCACATCGGGCTCCCTGCTCAGCGGGGAGTCTGCTTCTCCCTCTGACCCTTCCCCCTCTCATGCTCTCTCTCCCTCATTCTCTCTCTCTCTCAAAAAATAAATAAAATCTTTAAAAAAAAAAAAGAAGTTTCTAATTAGTATGGCCAGCCCCTCCCATGGATAATTTATTTTTTCTCTGCATGCACCCTGTCACTCCTAGGGACACTTGTTGAATATCTACATGAAAAATACATTCGAGGGGGTGCCTGGGTGGCTCAGTCATTAAGCGTCTGCCTTCGGCTCAGGTCCTGGGATGGAGCCCCACATCAGGCTCCCTGCTCCGCGGGAGGCCTGCTTCTCCCTCTCTCACTCCCCTTGCTTGTGTTTCTTCTCTCACTCTGTCTCTCTCTGTCAAATAAATAAATAAAATCTTTAAAAAGAAAAATACATTCTAGGAATTACAAAAGAATGCAATGTTCTTTTCCCTCAAGGGATTCTAGAACCTGTTGATATCATTAGCCAGGACAAAGTCTCTCCCAGTGCCTGCAATCGAGAACCCCAGCAATGCTATGCCTCCCACAATGTGATATAGCCTACTCTTAGGAGTCTGAGAGGGAAACACAAAACCACCCCCCAAAGACACATCATTAATGTTTGCTTACAGTGATGGGGACTCTTCCATGGTTGTATCAGAAGCTGTTATGTCATACACTATGTGGGAATATTCTTTGTTATGTCATGTATTATGTGAGAATATTCTTTTGGAATATGAGAGATTTTTAGGGGAAGGATATTTTTGCCCAGACAATTCCTATCACCTCAGTGGGGCCGAGTATCATCTTACTAGAAACTGGTTTCCCAGTAAGATACCCAGAAGTCATGCCATAAATAAGACCCCCTGGCCCATAGGGAGAATTGGGCAAAAGCGACGTCTAACTGAGTCCTTGAGCCAGGGAGTTTGTTAGTAGCAGAACCAAGAGAATAACAGTTTAACAAATGTTCATTCATGCCACAACTTGATACAAAGCTCCTAGATAAATGCATTGAGAAGCACCTGTGCCCTTTCTTAGGAATTGAAATGTCCAGTTACTTTTAAATCTCTCAAGAATTTGCAGCAAATAGGGTGTGGGGGGGAGAATGGACTACCTTTTCTTCCTCCTTCTCTTATTCCCAAGAACAGCCTGTAGAACCTTTATGCAGGTTACTAGTAGGTTCTGTCAAAAATAAGGTATGAAAGATCTCCTTCATATAGAATCCTCATTGAATGTCTGTCCAGATTTGAGGTTAATTGGGGACTTTTTTTTTAATACACTATATATTAACTAAATCCCTGAACTATATCCTTGCTACTAAAAGGAAAACCATTAAGTGTGGGTGTTTTACCTGCTGTCCAAATGGGAACAGAGGGTTGGACTAAACCATCGCTCAATGTCCACTTCAGTGACATTAATCTCTGGAAATGAAGACAAAGTGGAAATAACCAAGAGTATTCAGTCTGTCCCAGTTATCATGTAACAGAGAATTGTTCATTTCACAAAAATCTATGAAATGATAGACAACAACCCAGGCTAAATTAGAAAGACTTTCTGAAAGGGCCGCCTGGGTGGCTCAGTTAAGTGTCCAACTCTTGATTTCCGCTGAGGTCAAGATCTCAGGGTCATAAAACGGAGCCCTGTGTGGGCTCTGTGCTGAGCATGGAGTCTGCTTGGGATTCTCTGTCTCCTTCTGCTGCTCCTCCCCCCACTCTCTAAATAAACAAATAAAATCTTAAAAGAAAGACAGACTTTCCAAGAACATTAACAAGTGATCCTAACTTTAGGAGAATAAAAAGAAGGCACTGAGAATTGTGTGTGTGTGTCCTGGCATTTGGCATTTCTTACACACTAAATGAATCATAGTTTTCTGATAAGGTCAGCAGGAAAGGATTTATAGCATAAACAGCTACACCTGACCATACAAGGAGTACCTACCATGAAAGGCTATAAAGGAAATCAGGGTCAAGGGTTTTACTCTGGTGGAGAAGTCGGGAGATTAGGCTGAGATGAGAAATGTGGGCCATTAAAGTTGGTAAACCCCTCTAGAGGACTGGAAAACAAAAGCAAGCCCAGAGCACAAACACTGATGTGTGACACTTACTCGCACCTCACCTCTGAGGTCCTAAGGAGAAAAGTGGTTAAGCCCAGGGGCAGGCAGCCAATTTTCGCCCACAGAGCAATTTGCTATTCGTTTTTGTTCTTGTGGCTGGCGACTACCTAAGGAGTTCTTACCGATGCAGCATCTCTCCCCAAGCAGAATAAAGGTACTCACCTGTTTTAGCAGATGTTTTAACATGAAAATACCTATATATTCCTCAGATTTAACAAAGTTTCAGAGTCAACGATGTAACCAATGTGCAAGAACAGCAGCTATGACCATAAGCCCAGTGTATTAGGCAAAATAAGGGGATCAAATATGGGTAGTATATAGTGCCTAACTTCAACGAAGGTACAGCTTATTACAGTCAAGCCAAGATGAAAAAATAAAACTTTTGTGGCTGGATGATATTTGAAAATACCAACTGAGGGGTTTTTCTTATTTTATTGTCCTCCTTTCTCCCATTCAAGTATGTATCCATTTGAAGATATTAAGAGTCGAATATCATTACCTGGAAATACTCATTTATTGGTTTTCTCTATGTTCCCCTTCACTTCTCTCATTCAGTACTCCCAGAGTAAGATGGAGAAGGAGGGGAGGCCAGGCCAAGGGCATGTTATCTGATTGTATGGCTCCATCCGGCTAGAGACCTCATGAGTTGCAGCATAGAAGCCCCTCTGACTGCCCTCAGGAGGAGAGAAGAGGGGAGTATTTATCCACTGGCTTCACAGGCTTGGGTACGGGTGTGCATGTGTGTCTGTGTTTTGGTGGGGAGATGTCTTAGATGATAAACACATAGATGTTGTCTGAAAGACATCCTGGCTTTTGTGTCCAAAGACCTGCATCCAATGAGGGGGTGGGGGTTGGAAGTAATAAACCAAGTGACCTCAAGAAGCAGGGAGCCTTCCTTTCCCGATGAGTCAAATAAAAGTTACTCTGTAAGCTTTGAACGGTAAAGAGAGGCGAGCAGGTGAGCAAGCATTTGGGAGCTGAAATCATCATTAGAATTGGGTGGGGATTGTCTATGAAGTTCTCAGGGTGAGGAGAGGGTATTCAGATGTTTCTCCAACAACACTGAAGCAAATGCTTCAAAAACATTGGGATTTGGAAGACATAAGGAGAAGTAGGGAGCTAGCCTAACATTTACTCCACTTTCTAGCCCTGAGGTACAAAGAGCTTCGGCTTGATGGGCTCTGTAACACAACCTCCCATCCCCTTCTCACCTTCTGTCTCCCTCTTCCCCAGACCCCACTCCTGTTCCTTAGGATCACTTTCCACAATAAACTACCTGCCCTCAAGCCCTTCCCTTGGGCTCTGTCTAGAGAGGGGAGCAGGGAAACCCAAACCAAGACAACAGAAAAGGTGAGTATGACTTGAGAAGCTTTCAGACCCATTTTGAAGACATTTATCCCCATTTAAACTTCATCACTACAAGTCACTCTTTGCTCCTATTCCAATTGTTTTCATTAAGACTCTATTAAATCTGAAAAGTCCCCTCCTAAATGCCACGCTCAACGAGCTGCTCCCACTTTTAATCCTTCTTGAATGTCTTTGCAATATTTGACAATTCTTTCAAGCGTGGGTCTTCTTTGCTTTGCAGGGTATTGCCCTGTGTTCTTTCCCCGAATGCCTCCCAGTAGGCTCAAGAACAGGCTCTTGAACCTAATCTGTCTCTAGCTCCATCCAGTTCAGTTGAAACCCTCCATTGTGTCTTTTCATGGGTGGGTTTCAAATTTGGATCTCCTTGAGATTTCTCCTGAATTCCAACCCCATATTTACACCCATCAGGTGAAAATTCCATCCTGGATATTATATACAAGCTCAGTAGATCCATAACTAAACCAAACATTCACTCCAAGCTGGAAATACAAACACTGAAAACAACAACAGAAAAGACTGAGTATGAGAAAAAGGGGCGCCTGGGTGGCTCAGTCATTAAGCGTCTGCCTTCAGCTCAGGTCATGATCCCAGGGTCCTGGAATGGAGCCCCGCATCGGGCTCCCTGCTCAGCGGGAAGCCTTCTTCTCCCTCTCCCACTACCCCCTGCTTGTGTTTCCTCTCTTGCTGCGTCTCTCTCTGTCAAATAAATAAATAAAATCTTAAAAAAAAAAAGGGAGAAAAAAAGACAGAAATAAATGGCCCATCTAGATAGAGGTCTAATCTTAGGGAAAGACAAGAAGATAAAATACAAGAAAATAGAAGGAATCAAAAGTAGAAAATTCCAGCCTGGTAAACTGGAAGAATGGTGACATTTTAGGAGCGTGTTGGGGGAGTTGAGAGAAAAGCAATTTTAAGATGAAAGGAAAGATGAAGAGTTCTGTGTTGATCATATAAGGTTTCTGTACTGACTTTTCTCCCTACTCTATCCCTATCAGAAGACATGTGGTCCTTTTCTATTTTTCTCACTGATCTTGGTCACATGCTATGCTACTCCTCTTTGAATTCCACTTTCTTTAGTCTCATGGGGACTTCTTGAGGAAAATGTCACTAACTTCCAACAAGGTATTTCTTTTCACCTTCTCCTGAAGCCAAACTTGTTACTTTATAAACAAGACAGGGAAAAAAAACTATTTATAATACATAAATAGAATCAAAAATAAAAATAATAGGAATTAAAATATACCACAAATAAAAATAACCACCGAAACTCCCACCTGGAATCCTAGAGCTATCAAATTTTCTAAAACCACTCCTTACTTTCCAGAAATGACTTAAAAATTTGCTTTATGTTATTTTAGTCCTTGACCTGCACCAGGAAAATACCATTCAACTAAACAACTTAAGGCCTGTGACTAGAAGCAGGTCGACAAATTCATGTGAAGAGTCCAACAGTATAGAGCATATATTTTATTTTCTTTTTAAATCCTTCAAGCCTTCCACTCTATTTAGAGGTCTGAAAGCAGCCACCTTCCTAATAGCCTGTTTTACTTGTCACCCACCTTTGTGCCATTAGAAACCTGTTAATTGCTGTCTTGGTAACAAAGGAAAACAACACTATTGTGTTACTAATAAAAGACTGTGTGAATTGCTTCTCCTCTGAAAGGCAATGATTTTAATTGACTTTATTTTCTTCCAAAAAGAAATAGAGATGCACAATCATGGTGAGGTCTGCCCTCATTAATGGGATGCATCACTAATTTAAGATGAAAACTGAAGTCTGGTGAATATCCATCTTGCAGCTCCCCAGCCTGCAACGCACAGAATCTGGTGCATGAGCTCTTCTTATTCCCCTCCCCACTCAGCTTGCTCCTCCTGGGACCTGATAAAGGACCGGGGAGAAGGTAAAAAAGCTGCACGTTATTCGTAGCTTTATCCCAGTTGCACTTTGGAAAACAGATTTGCAGGCTCTGAACCAACAGGCAATAAGTCCCTCAGCCCATTTTCTCAGAATTACAGCTGTGCCGTTACTGTTTGCTTCCCAGTAACTATAACCACGGACAGTAACAAATACAGAGACATTTTCTTCTCTGGACCTCAGAAAACTACGCCTTCATGAGTATCTCTTCTTTAGCTATTTCCTAATCCAATTTTTTCATGTCAGAGCTGGGAATTTGTGTGACAGGGTATTTGGTGCATTTCCATAAGGCTACAATCAGCCACACTCCTGCTGATCCAAGGCAGCTTCGAGTTACAGCTTCACAGTTTAAGTCTGTGATAATTAGCTGGATCCTCAGGTCTAGGAGTGGCCATATTCATAAGAGCACCAGATTATAAAAGAAAGCTAGGAGACAAGTATGAATGGTGGGTATGAGATACATCCCTGTTTTGTTCTGTTGGAAGAATTCATTGATAACAATTTCATGTACTCAAAAATACTTACTGTGTACCAACTCTAATGTTTATGAGGCCCTTAATATGCTATGTGGCAGGAGGGGGGGTAGCTGTGAACAACATCCCTAACATTCTTGCTCTCCCGGAAAATACATACTTGGCAGGGAGTGACGTTACAATTATGCACTTAAATTACTACATTCACAGAGAAAGTCTAGGTAATTGTGCTACGAAGAAAATCCAAGAGATATTGTGACAGACAGTGATCGTGGGGAGGGCAGGGCTGCTTAAAAAGACATGGCCAGGGATGGCCTCTTGGAGGAGATGACATTCGAGATGATGTGGTTGTTTTTAAAATATGCCCCCCTAATTCTCTGATCCTCCTCCCATCAAGAGGTGGAGTCTATGTCCCTAGCCCTTTTGCTTGAATCCAGGCTCTCTGCCTCACAAACAGAATGAAGCAGAGAGGACACCATGCCAATTCCCCAGCCCAGGCCCTTAAGAAATTGGCAGGTTCCATTTCTGTGTCTGGGGAGATGCTTGTTCTCAGAATTTGGCCACCATACTGTGAATTATCAACACACAGCGAATTATCTACCATAGAGAGGTCAGCCCCACATGTCACTTCCAGAAGCAGAGATCACTTCTATCATTGATCTGTAGCCCCTTCCAAACCCAAAATGCCACTTAGCATGACAGGGTAGAAATGTAGCCACCAAGATGTAATTCTAACCTCCAGGCCATTTGTTATATATGTGGTATCTATAGGTCAAAATATTTATGGGTCGTATAAATGCCTTATTCTTTGCATAGAAAAAGGACACCATAGGCTGCCACAGGGATTTAAACTTTAAGTGGCAGGCAAGTGACAGGTCAACGTAAGAAATACCTCAGGGTCAGACAAACACTTGAGCAGCCTTTGGATGTATGGCCCTTTGTTGGTTTCTATACTCTTTCCCTACATACATCTATGCTCATCCCCCAAATAAGACAAAAGGGAAGTCAAACCCAGGTGCTTCTTCTTGGAATGTCAGAAGTTGAATGCTTCATCAGGATTTTCAATGGTGACTCGAGACTCTTCTTCATTTATTCTAGGATGAGCTGATGAAGTCATTTTACTTCATGAGCAATGAAGGATTTAGAGTTGATTTTTCTCCTGGCAACTGTTAATTCTGATAAAACAACATCATGAAAATATTGATGGAGAAGAGCAATATTAATCCCTCAGACGTTATTTATTAGTGATGTGTTATGTAACAAATACAAGCCATAAATTTAAGGAAATTCAAAGTCGTTAATCATTCACCGTTTATAATGAAGGCCCACCGAACTTCATTTGAACCTTCTCTTCTTGCAATCTGCTTATTACAAGTTTGGCTGTGGCTGTCTTTTTTATCCTGTGACAAATTTCCTTTCCTTCTTCACTTCCTAGTAACTTATCTTGCTTTATAATTCTATGAAAAGTAACTATTCTCTCTATTTGTTGTTATGGTTTACCAGCCTAAGGCAAGTTCTCGCTGTTTTTTTTGCTGAAAGGAGCCTGAATTTTTATGTTCTGGTAGTAATGTGCCCAACCCCCCAGGGGACAAATCCTATTTGGTCTAAACCCATTCCATTTCACCTGTAATTTGTCTAGAAGTAGATAATGTAACAAGTTCTAGCCAATAAGATGGCTGGAGAATTCTGCTGGGGCATTTAGGTAAGACTTTCCACATTGAATAGGAGATATTAAAAGAAAACCTGCTTGATGCCTCCTTACTTCAGCTCAGAGCACTATCATCAGACACTGTGATATTTAGAGCTCAGTCAGCCATCCTGTGACATGAGGACAGACACCTCTATTCTGAAGATGACAGATGAGAAGGAAGGAAATGCCTGAGCCTTTGACGCTATCCAAGTTGTTCAACCAACCCTGAGATTGCCTGACAACAGGATTCTTATTAAGTAAACAAGATCCTGTTCATGAGTTTAATTCATATGTGTCCAGGTATTTGGCCTAATGAGGTTGTGTTTAACAAACTGAGCGAGAGAAGAAAACAGCAGGACCATTCCTACTACTTACGAGACTAGGGCTAAATAGTAACAATGGCCCACATACCATATGCCTAAGTACTGAAAAGTGATAAGCTACAAACCACTACATAAAGTATGTTCTATCCTTATATCTTGGAAAATATTATTCCATCAAAATAATCTGAAAAGCCAAATTGCTATTTTGAATGTTTGGACTCCTTTTGGAGCATCATGTTGGAACATAGTGGTACAAGGAGAGCCAACTCCAA
The DNA here is from genome assembly GCF_003265705.2 of Callorhinus ursinus. Taxonomy (NCBI): domain Eukaryota; kingdom Metazoa; phylum Chordata; class Mammalia; order Carnivora; family Otariidae; genus Callorhinus; species Callorhinus ursinus. Next base: position 9,266,767 of record NW_027397091.1, on the reverse strand, counting down.
TCCCAGATCCATGGGTTGGCCCTCTTCCTTTCTCATTCCCTAGCTCTATCCTATGGGTAAGGTGTCCTGAGAAAACAGCTTTGGACACTAGCCTGCAAGTTTAATTTTCATCCACATTCTCCTATACTCCAGTCACCTTTGGCCACACCCTGGGCCTCAGGGTACGCACACCTTTGGAAGGGTAGACCTCAGGAGGAGGCATATGGGGGCCCTGAAAGCAAACTTTTATGACCCTTTGGAAAGAAATTTTAGGGCCCTGGCTACCTGAAGAGTAATCTAGACAAAAAGGCTTAGTCTCTGGACCACAGCAGGCATGGCGCCCTCAAAAGCACACGTCTTAAAGCAAGGGTCCCTCCTGACTGGGTCTAAGACAGTGAGGAAAAGCCCATCAACAAATGATGTTAACCCAAACACAATGGGAAGATGGGCTGAAATGCAAAGACCCAATCAGTATGTTGGTCCCAGGAACACCAAACATAACTCTTCCATTTTTTTACTTTATTTGTAAGATCAGAACTTCAGCGATTTTCAGCAAATAAAAAAGTAGTGTTCTTAGATATAAATACACAGAGATGGGTTTATCATGAAGCTAATGAAATTTAAGATCCAAGACCCCTCACTGCACAGGTTCTGAGAAAGAAGCCTTGGCAATACGATCATACAATGCTGATGCCGCCATCTTGTAAACAAGAAGGCCAGCATCACCATATACTGAAGGTAGCAGAATGTTTTTCTTAAAATATATGCAAAGATGGGGCACCTGGGTGGTTCAGTCAGTGAAGCACCTGACTCGTTTTGACTAAGGTCATGATCTCAGGGTTGTGAGACTGAGCCCCCATGTCAGGCTCCATGCCAAATGCAGAATTTGCTTGGGATTCTCTCTCTCCCTCTGCATCCTACCCACCCCACCAGCTTGCTGGCTCTCTCTCTCTCTCTCTCAAATAAATAAATGAAGTCATATATATATGTGTATGTGTATATATATATATATGTAAAGCTAAATTTTTGAAATTCTTAACTTTAGAGTGCTGTCTGGAGTGATGAAAAAATTCTGGAAATAGTGTATTAGTCAGAGTTCTCCAGACAAACAGAACCAATAGGATATATATAGCTATATATAAGAGGAGATTTCGTATAGGAATTGGCTCACACAGTTATGAAGGCCAAGTCCCACAATATGCCATCTGCAAGCTGGAGAACGAGAAAAGCTGGTGGCATAATTCAGTTCAAGTCCAAAGGCCTGAGAACCAGGCAGCCACTGGTGGGAATCCCAGAGTCTGAAGGCCCAAAAACCAGGGGCTCTGGTGTCTGAAGACAACAGAAGGTGGATGCCCCAGCTCAAGAAGAAAGAATTCTCCCTTTCTTTGCCTTTTTGTTCCATTCAGACCCAAATGAATTGGTAATGCCACCCACATTGGTGAGGGCGGATCTCTTTACTCAGTCTACCAAATCAAATGCTAATCTCTTCCAGAAACACGCTCACAGACACACCCAGAATTAATGTTTAACCAGTTGTCTGGGCATCATCCCTTAGCCCAGTCCAGTTGACATATAAAATGAACCATCACGGACAGCCACAGTGACACAATATTGTGAATGTTTTCAATGCCAATGAATTGTACATTTAAATGGCTAAAATAGTAAATTTTATCTTGTGTATATTTTACTACAATAACAAGCATCCCCCAAATGTATCATCTTTAAGCCCCACAAGATTGATTTTCCCCTGTTTGCCAATTGTTCAATCCTTCTATCACACATTCTTTGAGCACTTAGGAAGCATAAAGCATCATGAGAGCTTAAGGAAAACAGCATCTTGAAGGCACCGCCACCCTCCCTTCTTCCCTGAAGAGTATCTTGTAAGTGGGAATTTTCTCAGCCTTTTTAGTGAGTTAGACATGATGCTTGACCTCAAAGAGGTTTGGCTCCATGTCAAAGGCCAACCTGAGCTGGAATAACTCACACACAGACCCATCCTGGAGATTTAACAACATAATGTGGGTAAGGCACTCAGCATGGGCCTGACAGGTATCAGACACCACCCATGTAACTTCACCCTGTGATTCACAGCATTGCCCACTCCTCTCCCAGCTCCTGGAGGGTTTTGTGACAAATCCTAAGGGAACACAGACTTGTGAATTTTAAAATCTGTTAAGTATTTTGCCAATTTTATGCTCAGTGTTTGGGGAAAATCAAAGAAGGAAAATATCATCGCCTATTTCCTGTAAGCGCTGGACTGGAAAGACCACAGACAGGAAGGAGTCAGTCTAAATCTGCTTGAGGCTGGCCTTCCCCAGAGGCTTCCCTGACGGAAGGTAAAGGTATGTATTTGCAGGTGGGCCTAGGAAACACCTTTAGGGAAAGAGGAAGCGAGACTGGCAAGGGGAGGGGCCGAGGCAGAGTGAGTTGATGAGCAGGTAACCACTGTGGGTGACCATGGAGGACCCGTGGGAGACTGTGGATGCGCCCGGGCCCAAAGCTGTGCACTGCAGTTCCCCTCCACTGTTGGCTGAAGGCAGCTTCTGGAGCTGTTCACTTCTCAGCACATCTAACCTGCCTGCTTCAAGAGCCAGAGAAAGTGGCCAGGTGGAGGGGTACAGGTGTCTGCTGGCTGACATGATCAGCGCACATTGAAGGACTGAGGGGATCTGGGAGGGGTCCCACCAGAGTCTGCCTGTACCACCAACTTGGACAACTTTCAGCATGAGAAAAAAACCCTAGTTTCCTAGGGCTGCCCTAACAAAGTACCACAAACTATGGACACCTGGGTGGCTCAGTGGGTTAAGCGTCTGACTCTTGATTTCGGCTCAGGTCGTGATCTCAGGGTCCTGAGATGGAGCCCTATTGGGCTCCATGCTGGACGTGGAGCCCGCTTGAGATTCTCTCTCTCCCTCTCCTTCTGCCCCTCCCCCCAACCCCAATGGCCCTCTTTCTCTTAAAAAAAAAAAAAACCAGAAACTAGATGGATTTAAAAAAATGAAGTTATCCTCTCACACTCTCACATTTCTGGTGTCATCAAGGTATCACCAAAATCAAGGTGTCAGCAGGGCTATGTTCCCTCTAAGACTCTGGTGGAACCCTTCCCCGACACATCCTAACTTCTGGTGTGGTCTTCAATCCTTGGCATCCCTTGACTTGCAGATGCATCAGCCCAGTCTCTGCCTCTGTCCTCACATGGGGTCCTCCCTGCGTGTCTCTGTCTTCACCTGGCATTCTCCTCTTCTTATAAGGACAGTGGTCCTACTGGAGTAAGGGCCCACCCTAGTGACCTCATCATAACTTGATTACATCTGCAAAGATCCTATTTCCAAATAAGGTCACAAGGACAAGTACCAGGGGTTTAGAATGTCAACATAGCACTTTAGGACACACAATTCAACTCACAACAACCTCTCTGGCTTCAATTTTTTGTTTGAAAAGTAATGATAATAATTTCTATTTTATCAGCTTGTTTTGAGTGAGGAAAAAAAAGCCCGAATTACATAAAATATCACTGAGCAATCTGTGAGGATCATACAAAACCTGCTGTCTGGTAAATGCAAGGAACTTTGAATTAAAGGAAACAGAACTGTCCACCAATAGTTAAACTTTGAAATAAGGAGTCAGAGCAGAAATACACAAAATCATTTTTTAAGAAGGCATCATGGGTGACCTAACTGAAGTATTCACCTCTCTAAAGAATGTTTAAAGTAACAGAGTCAGAGAGCAAAGACTGCCTGTTCCCATCCTGGTGGAGAGCAGCAAAGAGTATGCCCTAGAACTTCCCCTTCACGCAGAAGGTCCTCACTGCTAGAGCCCTTGCCCATCTGTGCACCTGCTGTGGCTGAATGCATTTCCCATGTCACCTGCCTTCTCTGGGAGGCAACCCGTAGGTGGCCCTATGCCTCCTCTCTCACCATTTTTATTTTTCTTTGTAAATTAATATATCCCAGCATTCTGATTTTATGCCTCAGAGCTAGCAAATTGCTTCTCTACTCCTGGAAATGCATCCCCTCCCTCGGGTGCTTAGGACATGGTGACTTGGCCAGGTACCTGCGAAAGGAGGATAGCCAGAGCCTCTCAGCTCAACGTGCCTCTTAGTTGCCTTCAAAAGCCCCTGTCTTTCTTGCTCGTACCTATCCCTGTGCCTCTTTTTCATGTGCACTTGAATATCCTGGGAACCTGTTTAAAAACACAAATCCTGACTCAACACCTCTGAGATGGAGTCTGAAAGCCTGTGATTCTAACAAATTCACTGTTGCTGCTACTGCTACTCCTGCTGTGGGGTCTACACCTTGGGGGCCATTAGACTTGGCCCCTCAAATGGTGGCCCAGAGGCCAGCAGCCTGGGCATTGCCTGGGGCTTGTTAGAAATGCAGTTCCTCTGGCCCCCGTCACACCTGCTTAATCAGAAATACAGTGTTTCAACAAGCCCTCCCAGATCTCATACTCATGAGAATACTGAGCTAGAGCTTGTGCTTAACATGTGTATATTTTTTAAAAGATATTTATTTGTTTATGTATTTATTTATTTTATTCACATACAATGTATTATTTGTTTCAGGGGTTCAGGTCTGTGATTCAACAGTCTTGCACACTTCACAGCACTCACCATAGCACATACCCTCCCCAATGTCCATCGCCCAGCCACCCCATCCCTCCCACCCCCCACCACTCCAGCAACCCTCAGTTTGTTTCCTGAGATTAAGAGTCTCTTATGGTTTGTCTCCCTCTCTGGTTTTGTCTTGTTTCATTTTTCCCTTCCTTCCCCTATGATCCTCTGTCTTGTTTCTCAAATTCCTCATACCAGTGAGATCATATGATACATGTCTTTCTCTGATTGACCTATTTGGCTTAGCGTAATACCCTCTAGTTCCATCCATGTCATTGCAAATGGCAAGATTTCAATTTTTTGATGGCTGCATAATATTCCATTGTATATATATACCACTTCTTCTTTATCCATTCATCTGTTGATGGACATCTTTGCTCTTTCCACAGTTTGGCTATTGTGGACATTGCTGCTATAAACATCGGGGTGCAGGTGCCCCTTTGGATCCCTACATTTGTATCTTTGGGGTAAATACCCAGTAGTGCAATTGCTGGATCGTATGGTAGCTCTATTTTCAACTTTTTGAGGAACCTCCATACTGTTTTCCGGAGTGGCTGCACCAGCTTGCATTCCTACCAACAATGTAGGAGGGTTCCCCTTTCTCTGCATCCTTGCCAACATCTGTTGTTTCCTGACTTGTTAATTTTAGCCATTCTGACTGGTGGTGAGGTGGTATCTCATTGTGGTTTTGATTTGGATTTCCCTGATGCCAAGTGATGTTGAGCACTTTTTCATGTGTCTGTTGGCCATTTGGATATCTTCTTTGCAGAAATGTCTGTTCGTGTCTTCTGCCCATTTCTTGATTGGATTATTTGTTCTCTGGGTTATTTATTTATTTAGAGAGCACAAGCAAGGGGAGGGACAGTGGGAGGGAGAGAATCTCAAGCAAACTCCACGCTGAGCACAGATCCCAACACGGGGCTTGATCCCACAATGCTGAGATCGTGACCTGAGCCGAAATCAAGAGTCAGATGCTTAACTGACTGAGCCACCCAGGAGCCCACATGTGTATATTTACTACAGCTTCATTTACACCCTGTCTGCTGTGAAGGGATGAGGGAAGGAAGATATGTATATGACAAATCATACGAGCATCCGTGAAAACAAAGAACAGGAACATTTGAGGGACCCTGGAGATTCTCTGTGATCATATCAGATGAGTGAGCTTATGCATGCCAGGAGGAAGGGAAGGAGGAGAGGGACAAATAGTAGAGCCGTCCAAACCCACGTGGCCTAAAGACGATGCTCTTTTGTCCCAGAGGATACAGACAACAATCTGAGATGAAGAAAGGGATCCATGATTAGGGGAACCAGGAACCCTCACTCATCACAGCAGGAAAAGAATTGTCCTGAGGATGTGTACAACCAACATGCAGGGAAGCTTCTCTCTCTTTCCTTTTATTGACTTTCCTGTGGTTGCAAAAGCAATACTTTATAGTCATAGAATATTTAGAGACTACAGAAAGACACAAGAAAATAAAAATTATCCACAATCCCACTTATCAGATATGACCATTTTATCCATTTGATATTTTGGTGTATATTCTAGATCCTATCAAGATATAAAGACATATACACATGGCTATATATATGACACATTTTTGTAAATATCAATATACATATATATGTTTATACATGTTATATATAAAAATATAAACATGCATAGACACCTATGGTATACATTACAGATGCATATACACAGATACCATATATATGATATGATACATGCAATACATATATTTTTAAAACATTTCAGAACATAAATGTATATATTATAAATATATTTTCCATAAAATATATGCATAGATGCATAGATGAAGTGTTAATATATACTATAAATATATAAATATATAGAATATGTAAATATGTAATATAAATATAAACAAATTTTGTATAAATATAAATATGTATGTGTGTGTATATATATATATACAACTGTGTAACCTACTTTATTACATTTAGCACTAATGGTACTTCACCCATTTATACAGGACATTTATGAAGTACAAACTTTAAATTCCCCAGGTGTCCCCCACTAATCACACCCCACTCTGCCCCGCCACCCCCAGCTAGAGGCAATACAACTTCGAGGGTGACGTGAAGACTCAGCAGAAAGTGAAGTAAAAAATCAACTCCCCCTTCCCATTAGAACCAGTGAACCAAGTAATTACATTGGGAGAGCCAGCTCTAATCCCCAGGTGCCAGGTCGCCACCTCTCACACTGATGCCCTTCACACCCCAGCCCACATGCTAGAACCAAGTCAGGGCACAAAGACTCCCAGCCTCTCTAGTGCTTTGCTGCACATTTCAGGCAGCCACCTCAACTCTCCAGTGTTACATAGTCGAAAAATTCCAAGTGAACTGAAATCAATTGTGTTTTGAGATTTCTGCGTGTTGGGGACAATTTCACATCATCTCTAACAGGGGAACCACTGTGGTGTCTTAAACACGGTTAGAAATCACAGTCATAAAACCATGCCCTGGCAGTCCCCGAGGGTTGTCCCAGATCTACCCAGATCTTGTTTTATCAAGAGGTCTATCCCGGTGGAATCTAAAATGTTTTAACCAAAATGATGCAGGCTTTCATTTAAATCCTTTAAAAATAAATGATTTTACAGAGCTCATTTCCATGTTTATTCTATTGATTCAATTTAAAACAAATTGTAACACAGAGCTCATAATAAGCCCAAACTGTCCGGGGATCATTTTCATTTTTGGAATAATAAGTCTTACTTTTTTTTTTCTCTGCTGCTGCAATTATGATAGAATAGAAAATTAGATTTTAATTAATCAGCAAGTGTTCCTCTCCTCCAATCACTGGGAATTTTGAAGCTGTAAAGCTAGTGTAGAGAAGTCACATGGCTCCAAAAATAGCTGGAAAAAAACAAATGATTCCTTGCCCTGGTGCTTTTCTCAGAAGTTGTAGGCAGTTCAAAGCATGCTTCTCAAGCCAGGGTGAAAACCTCACGCAGGAGTGGACCAGGGGCACGTGAGCAGGATGCTCTTGCTAAGGACGGAAACTAGATGCAGCACCCATAGTCCGACCTAAGATCGCCGAGGGGCAGCGTAGCTGCTTTTCTTGTCAGAGAAGCTTGAGCCATCAGACTTCTTACCCAGAGACACCTGCTTCATTCTGTCACCAGGAGCCAAGTCGGTTTGGGGCATGAATGCAACTGTAAATGCCCTTACTACACTTCTCTCCTCTCTCTTCCCAGCCACCCAGAGATCTCTTTTGTCTCAGGTACTGGCATTATAAGCCTTGTTAATTATAGATCAATCTCTAATTTGAAGGTATGAGCCAAGGCTGTAGGAGGTCTCATTAACATAAGATTAAAAGCTGACTCAGAGACTAATTATTTTGTAACAACAACAACAAAAAAAAACTCAGGCTGGATTTAGGTTTGAGCAAAGCAGTTTCTCAGCAATGAGTGCATCTGTAAGGGATTATTTTAAGATACACATGCCATTTTTTTAAAATTTTTTATTGTTATGTTAATCACCATATATTACATAATTTGTTTTGGTGTAGTGTTCCATGATTCATTGTTTGTTCATAACACCCAGTGCTCCATGCAGAATGTGCCCTCCTCAATACCCATCACCAGGCTAACCCATCCCCCTACCCCCCTACCCTCTAGAACCCTCAGTTTGTTTTTCAGAGTCCATCATCTTTCCTGGTTCATCTCCCCCTCTGACTTACTCCCCTTCATTCTTCCTCTCCTGCTATCTTCTTCTTTTTCTTTTTTCTTAAAATATGTTGCATTATTTGTTTCAGAAGTACAGATCTGTGATTCAACAGTCTTATACAATTCACAGCGCTCACCGTAGCACATATCTTCCCCAATGTCCATCACCCAGCCACCCCATCCCTCCCACCCCCGACCACTCCAGCAACCCTCCGTTTGTTCCTGAGATTAAGAATTCCTCATATCAGTGAGGTCATATGATACGTCTTTCTCTGATTGACTTATTTCACTCAGCATAACACCCTCCAGTTCCATCCACGTCGTTGCAAATGGCAAGATCTCATTCCTTTTGATGGCTGCATAATATTCCATTTACACATGCCATTTTTGAGTCTTTCTCTGGCTCTACCTTTGCTTCATTTTTCATTGCTGACAGTTAACCGTGTGTATGTGCGCTTCTATATAGACACAGGTATCAGGATGCAGCAGGTGAGAGCAATTTATGAACTGATCAAAGGAACTTCTATAGGAAGGTGTTTACTAAGAGTCCTTGTATGAGCCACAAAGATATAGCCAAGTTCAAACATACTTATGAAATGCTAAATGAGCTTCACTTACTAACGATTACTGATATGAACTAAACAGACTATTCAACAAATGACTATCTATTTGCCTGAACTATAGCTTATTAAGGAACTAATGTAAGGTGTCCACCAAATGTTCGTGGGGAGATGTCTGGAGATCTCTGACAACTTTACACTTATCTTCATCAAAATGAAGAATAAAATGAGGAATTCTTAATCTCAGGAAACAAACTGAGGGTTGCTGGAGTCGCGGGGGGGGGGCCCGAGGGGGCGGCTGGGTGATAGACATTGGGGAGGGTATGTGCTATGGTGAGCGCTGTGAATTGTGCAAGCCTGTTGAATCACAGACCTGTACCTCTGAAACAAATAATGCAATATATGTTAAAAAAAAAAAAAGAAGAAGCTAGCAGGAGGGGAAGAATGAAGGGGGGGAAATCAGAAGGGGAGACAAACCATGAGAGACAATGGACTCTGAAAAACAAACTGAGGGTTCTAGACGGGAGGGGGGTGGGAGGATGGGTTAGCCTGGTGATGGGTATTAAAGAGGGCACGTTCTGCGTGGAACACTGGGTGTTATGCACAAACAATGAATCATGGAACACTACATCAAAAACTAATGACGTAATGTATGGTGATTAACATAACAATAAAAATTAAAAAAACAAAATGAAGAATAAAGCTGTTTTCAAAAGCTAGGTTTAGTTAATTAAATTTTTCTACCTTTTTCGTGTATGTTAAAATGCCCTTTATTATACACCATTATGATGGTGCTACGTGGTAGTTTTATAGTTTTCTTATGTTATTGGGTTTTTGTTTTGTTTTTATGTTCTAACTTAAGAGAATAAAGTCTGGTAACCTCAGGCCACTTGTTTTTTGTTTGTCTGTTTGTTTTAATTATACAGATGGTTTGTTACCCGTTAGAAGTTGTTTTGGCTATAAGGAACAGAAAACTCAATTCACTGTGGCTTAAGCAATAGACTGTTATCCCACAAAATGCAGCCTCTGAAGGTAGAGGTTTTTAGCACTGGTTCTGTGTTTCTAACTGGCCATTTTGCCACCTTTATTTTGTTGGCCCATTGACTTTTTGTATGTATGCTTCTGGTCACCACAAGGCTGCTTCAGTTCCAGGCATCGTCTCTGTGTTCTGAGCCAGAGAAGGGAAAAATGCAGTGCTGGATGTGCTATTAGGGTAGAGCAATAACCTTTCCAGAATTGCCCCACACCCCTTGGAGACCCCAATGGCTAGAATTTTATCAGAGTACCACATGCTCACTCCCGGCTGTAGACTAGCCTGAGAAAGTGGATACTTACCTTTTCTTAGGTCCTATATTGGATAAAGCCATGGGAAAAATGACTCCAGAATGAGTGTTTGGTTGGCCAACCAATACTGTCTGCCATATCAGTGATATCAAGATCTGACCCATATCACAGTATTTTGCAATCCCCAAGTTTAATGTTTGTCAAAATGTTGTCCCTGAACAAGAAGCATAAGCACCAAGTGAGAATTTGTTAAGAAACACAAGTTCTAGAATACTCCCCTCACCCAAACAAATCATAAATTGGAGGCTGGGCCAAATAATCAGGGGATTTGATGCACTTTCAAATTTAAGAACCACTGCTTTGGTTATTGGCGGAATCATTGCCTGGCAGGGATTCTTAGTTGAAAGGGTGAAAGCATGCCTTTAGAAAAACATCAAAATAATCACCTGGTGGTAAGGGAGTGTTTCAAACTCTTCATGGCCCTTTTGCCTAGATTTTGTTGAGTGCTCAACCACCAATTCTCGAACTCAAGCTTCAGAATCACCCTGCTGGGCCCAGACCTCAAATCTCTGATTCAGCAAGTCTTGCAGGGAGGGTGGACTCCAAATTTGCTTTTCTAATAATTACCAGGTGAAGCTGATGCTGCTGGTCCCAACTGTACCACCCAAGTGTGGTCAGCAGGCCAACAGCCTTGGCATCACCTGGGAGCGTGTTAGAAATGTAGACTTTTCTGGCCCCACGCCAGGACAACCAAATCAATCTCTATAACAGGGCCCAGCAATCCGTTATTTTAACAAGCTCTCAAGGTAACTCTGGTGCGCTGTAAAGTTTGAGAATCACTCTCCTAGACTAGTACTTCTCAAACCTTCTTATACACCTGAATCACCTACGAATCTTGTTAAAAATTCAGATTCTCAGGGCACCCCACTGGCTCAGTCGGTAGAGCATGTGACTCTTGATCTCCAGGTTGTGAGTTTAAGCCCCACATTGGGTGTAGAGATTACTTAAAAAATAAAATCTTTTAAAAAAAATCAGATCCTAATTTAATTAGTATATTAGTCTGCTAGGGCCACAGATTACCACAGACTGGATGACTCAGACAACAGAAATGTATTTTCTCACCATTCCAGAAGCTAAAAGTCCATGATCCCCCAATCATCAGGGTTGATTTTTTCTGAGGCACCTTTCCCTGGCTTATGGATAGTTGTCGCCTCCCTCTATCTTCACATGGTCTCCCCTCTATGTGCATATATATGTGTCCCAATGGCCTCTTCCCATAAGGACACCAGTCATGTTGGATTAGGGCCCACCCTAAAGATCTCATTTTAATTTCATGACCTCTTTTATTTCCTTATCTTCAAATACGATTACATTCTGAGGTACTGGGGATTAGAACTTCAAATATGAATTTGCGGGTGAAAACGATTCAGCCCATACCAGTAGATACACGGTTAAGTCTGAAATTCTGCATTCCAAACAAGCCCTAACACGGGGGATATCCATGCTATTGATCTGTGGGCCATCCTTCGATGACACTGCTCTAGGAAAGAGTAGCTGCCACCTCCATGACACTGCCATCATGCACAGCTGTTATTAAAGGAAGGGTGTCATATTCCTCAGATGTGTGGAGGCGAAATTAATCTCTACTGTTCTGGGACAGTTACTCTTCGACTTCAATGTGCATCCAATTCATCTACGGAACTTATCAAAAATGCAAATTCCTGAGTCCCACCTCCAAAGATTCAAATTGAGTTGGTCTATGAAGGGGCCAAATGTACACCCTTCCTTTTACCAGGCCCTGAAGGTCACTCAAATACAGGTGGTCCTCCAGACCATGGTTTGAGAAGCACTGATCTACCACATTTGTATCTTGCCTCCTCAACCAGCCTACTCGGTGGGCTCTTTAAGGCAGGAGACACAGCTACAGCAGGGTGTCTGAAAATTTAATATGCACGTGCTTCGCCTGGAGACCCTGTAAAAATGCAGATTCAAATTCAGTAGTTCTGGGACGGAGTCTGAGATGCTGCGTTTCTAGCCAGCTCCAAGGTGATGCTGAAGCTGCTGGCCTGTGGAGCTCATTTTGAATGACAATGACAAGATTCTACATCTCACACTATGCCTAGACAGGGCCCGATCTCACAGGCTCGTTTAAGGTATTCTTTGTATAATTCATGCATTGACCATTTATCTTTCATACATCTTTACACTTTAATGCAGTACATAATATAATAAACCTTTTATTATCTGATCTTCTCAAAATTGATTCCTCCTCCTGTTCATATAATTCTTAATTCAATTGTCCTGGGGACTCTCCTTGAGTAATAGAAATTAGAATGTTGGACTGCAGGATCAGAATTCTAAGTAACTTTGACAAATTGAAGAAATGTTACATTATAAATGAAGAGGATAAAGTCCAATAGGGATAGGTGCAGTCAGTGCCCTTAGGCATGAAAAATAAAAGATATGCCATGAGGAGACCTGTAAAGCACACATGAAGTAGAAACCCAGATTCTCATCACTCAAGGTTTGAAATTAGACTAAAAATGAGCATCCAAGCAAGAAATTGCAGAGGAGCAAGACAGCAAATGTCTCTTTTACGATGCAAAGCCCCAAGTTAGGAAGAAATATATAACTAGGCATTAAAATTACTCTGCAGATTACTATATTTTAAATATTATACTTGTGATAATTATGTTTGCATGGCTCCTAAACTGATTTTGACATTTTCTATGAGGTTATACCTGCTATACATTTATTTCCCTTAAAAGTTAAGAATGCCAATCCTGACACATTAGAATCATCTGGGCCACTTTTAAAACTGCTTCTATCCAAGACCATCTATGTTTAATTTCCTAGGGGTGCTATAACAAAGTACCACAACCTAAGTGGCTTATCACAACAGAAATGTATTATCTCACAGCTCCAGAGACTCGAAGTCCAAAATGTGCGTATCAGCCATGCTCCCTCTGACAGGTGGACGGAAAGATCCCTCCTTGCTTCTTCTAGCTGCTGGTAGCCGGATGTTCCTTGTCTTGAGGCAACCTGACACCAACCTAATCTTGCCATGGCATTTCCCTTATTTCTCTCCACATAATCTCTCTGTACAAGTCTTTGTATTCAAATTTCCCCTGTTTATAAGGACACTAGTCAGATTAGATTGGGGTTCATGCTAATGACTTTAGTTTAATTTGGTCACCTCTTTACAGATCCTATTTCCAAATGAGGCCACATTCTGACGTACTGGGGATTAGGACTTGAACATATCTTTGGGAGGGGTGGGGGGAGACACAGTCCAACCCATAACAACATCCCAGACCAATTATATCAGAGTCTCTGTGGTGAGGCCCAGACATCAGCATTTTACAAGCGCCCCCAGGTGATTCTAATACATGGCTAAGGCTGAGCATCACTTCCCTGGGACAAGTTCTGCAACAGCCATATTGTCATGGGAAGCCACTGGTGCTAAGGCTAGTGAACGTTTCAGGACTAAATCACCAAAGTTGAGGCAATAGGCAATAAAGGACGAATATCCTGAAGGAGTTTTGCTTAATCTTAAATGCACAGGGAATAAAGTAGAAGCTCAAAAAGGATGCTGCAGCCTAGGCGCACCCAGAGATTCTGATGTCATGGGTCTGGGGTGAGACATGAGCCTGGAGAATTTTAAATACCTCCCAGTCATCCTACTGCGCAATCAAGCTGAGAACCACTGTTGACCAAGACAGATTTGCTACAACGTGACCACACTGGCCCTCCAGACCAGAAAAGCTGGGACAAGAACCCCCAGCACCTGACCCCAGGATTTTGCTCTTTCCACTCACCATCTGACTTTTCACCATCTTACAACATCACACCAAAGGATCTTTAAATATTATCTTTCCATTTCTCACATAAATGTGGGCAGGTCTTTTTCACCTTAAAAAAAATAATCTACCCCTAACTCTACTTCCAAATCAATTACGTTTCCTCCCCTTACTATCAGGCAAAGGGAAATACTCTACACTCAAGATGAGTTTAGAGGAAAGTTCTCACTTTCCAGGTACTTCATAAGCCTCTGACACATGATTTCTGCCCTGGCCATTTCCCCAAAATGGAACTCAGATAGGTCACCTCTTAGTGGCCAAATACAAAGGACCAACCATTATCATCTTACCTGAACTCCCTGACGTGGTTTTCAAGACCTTTGCTGGCTTCCTTCCTCTTCTGAGTTCCTCCTTTGCCTTCCATGGAATTTTCCCTTTCAATTTCCTTCAGGGGCTCCTCTTGTTTGCCTCTCTGTTAATCAAATTTTGATATCTATTTTAGACGTTTTTTTGTCTCACTGTGGCTTCGGCTGGAGCCTATGAAATTATGCTTTGTGTAGGCCAAAAGTGGTTAAATATTGGTCACATCATTCTGTTTAATCTAATGCTCTGTCTCATTACGCTGTCGACCACACTATCCGTGGCTTCAGCCATCACCTGTATACAGAGATGATACTCAGACTAGTTGTCAAAATATTGTAATATTTCCTACCAATTGGTAAATAGTTGATGCCCAGTGCCCTCCTCCCACCAGTGCCATCTCAAACCCTATCTATGCTGCTTCTTTTCCTGGGACTCCTGTCACCTCCCAGTGATCCAAAAACAAAAGGGAAAATGCCTAGCATAATAGGGGACTCCCTGAGACCCTGCTTCAAGGCCAGTCTCTGTTCTGACTGGTTGTTGTCCTGACTGTGGAATATTTTCATATTACCCCTAGGTAGTCATGACTTCCAAATGTATCTATCTAGCTAAATCACCTTTTCCTAGCTTCAGACCCATATTGCACCTGACTCTTCCTACTTAGCTATCACATAGACACATCAGAATCAATATGCCCAAGATGGAACATCAAACCTCCCCACAGTTACAGACTAACTTGGGTGGTTCCAGTGAACTCTATCTCCAGGCATCCACGTCCTTGTGTAGTCCCTTGTCACAGCGACTCTGGACTTGGCCACCAGACTTGCTTTGGCCAATGGAACATTATCAAACATAGTGGAAGCAGAGGCTTAAGAAATGCTTGTCCACTTGGAGTGCTTGCTCCTGAGGAAATCTGCCAAACTCTAAAGTAGCTCAAACTAGATTTCATTGTTATGAGAACATGCCGAAGAGGAGAGGCCAGAAGGAGGAGCATTGAGACCCCAAATACCACAGAACATCCCTAGGCCATCCTGTCAAATATCTGACTTACAGATTCTGAGAAGTAAAACAGTTGTTGTTTTAAGCTTCTATATTCACCAAGGTTCTCTAGGGAAACAGAACCAGTAGGACGTGTATGTATGTATTTAGATGTATATGTTTATTTGTTTGTTATAAGGAATTGGCTAATGTGATTATGGACACTGACAAGTCCCAAGATCTGTAAGGTAAGTTGGCAAGTTGGAGACCTGAGAGAGCCAATGTAATGTAGTTCCAGTGTAAGTCAATAGAACAGATGATGTGGGTCTAGTCCAAAGTCAGGAAGCCCAAGACCCAGAAAGAGCTGATGTCTCAGTTTGAGTGTGAAGACATTATAAAGCTGACATCCCACTTCAAAGGCTGTCAGGCAGGAGTTCTCTCTGACTCAAGGAGAGTCAGCAGTTTTGTTTAAGTCAGGCTTTCAGCTGATTGGATGATTGGATGAGGACCATTCACATTAGAGAGGGCAATCTGCTTAACTCAGTCTACTGATAAAGATGTTAATCTCATCTGAAATACTCTCAAAGAAATACCTAGAATAATGTTTGACCAAATATCTAGGCACCCCATGGCCCAGTCAAGTCAACACCATAGCAAATTGCAAAGGGGTTAGGATGGGAGAATTTATTTCTGTGTCTACCATCAGAATCTTATTTTAAAGCCCACATGGGAATGAAGACAAAACAAACAACAAAAAATAATATACGATAAAATCAAAACAAAAGCTTCTTTCAAATCTTAGAAAATAAAACAGGTGTATTTTCCTAAGAAGAGTAATTACATGCATGTAAATTATGTAGCTGTTCACGTTGTCTTCTTTCTTTGGTTTAAAAAAAAAAATTCAGATCCAAATTTAAGTCCCACCTCTAACACATGACTAGGACTTTTCAGAACACAATGCATGTACTGTCATTTATTTATTTGGGGGATCACATTTTCCACATGTCATAAAAATCTTTACTTCTACTGCTTTTTCGCCCTTTTCCTATTATATTTGTCTTTAAAGCATTCCAAATGGTTTTTGGATGAAGATCTGATATATGCAACATTCACTTGTTCATTTTTTCTATTTTGACCTAAAGACAAAGCATAATTGGTCCATTCTTTCTTGTTATCACCTTCTACCTTTTTCCACATGACCATGGATAGAGTCATGGGAAGGGAGGAGGAACTGGGAGATAGAAGTGGTAAAACATTTTGCAATTTTCCAAGTCCTAGATATGATCGAAGGGATGTGCATTTTCTATTGAAATAGTTTCCCCCATAACAATACACACTCTTATTAGAACTGTATTTTTGCTGACAGAGCCCAGTTACTTCACTCAGCATCCTGCATATAGAAGAAAAAAAAAAACACAAAACATGCTCACCACTGTGATATTAACATACTTTGATTTGCCCAGTCTCTTATTTATTTTTTAGAGATCCACAGTCTTCCTTGACACTTCCAAATGACTCTGGTACTGACTGCATTTGAACCAAACTATTTGAATTTTGATCTATGTCTTTAATAAGGCACATTGCTTTGAATACATTAGTTTGAATAGTAGAGTCAAATGGCTATTGTTTTTTTTCTGTAATGTGAGTAAAGAAATTAATAGGATTTAGGGATTAGCTTGAATGTCTTCTTTTATGTGACCTAAATAATATAGTGTCTTATTATTACTGCATTCCTGACAATAAAGCATATAGTGTTTTCCAATGGGTTGAAATAATAGCTATATAAATACAAAACATCTTACTCATGTCTGTTGTGTATTTAATTGTCCATTATTAATATTAATCATCTTTGCTTTCTTCCAGAGAGCTTAAAGTCCCATATATTTTACAATCAAAACTGTCAAGAAGTATAACACTACTCTATGTGATCTCTATAAAAGGAGATATAAATGCCAATCAAAAGGGCCATTGGTTGCTTCATTTATATTCAAAGTGCTTCTACCCATAAATTACATTAATAGTTTATATTCTCCTTACCTAGTCTCAGAAGGAGCTCAAAGTATGTCAGTCCTTTCCTTCTTGTAACCTCTGCTTGAGGAGGAAGCAGACTTGCAGAGCCCTGGGAACCCCCTGGCCCCACACAACCCACCAGACATGGAGAACAGGCCACCCTTGCCTCTCTTCTAGAGATTTCCACATTCAGGGTCTTGACACAACAGGGAGTGATGGAGACCCTGTATGCTGCTGGCCTGACGACTCAGGTGACACATGTAGGTCACCATTATCATCCTGTCCACCAACTTGAAGTTGTCTGGGGCCATGGCTCTTTTCTCTCTACTTCGGCAGGGGGAAAAGCTGTCAAACGGTATACACACTGAAATGTCACTCTAAGCCTGTCTCAGAACAGACTCCTTTTGAACTTCTGGAAAATATACCTGATGATGGGTCCAGGGCATTCCAGCCTGATTCCAACTCGTATGCTTTAGTGAGTACTGTTTAAGAGAAACTCAAGAGCACATACAATTTAAAGGACCCTTTATTAATCCATTTTGAAATGTCACTACTTTACTCTAAACATGCCCTGAGAACATGCTCACAAGCACAAGGCAGGGAATGCCTGTCTAAAGAGCCATGTGGAAACAAAAGAGGCCATTCCTCAAGGACAGCAGAAGTGCCCCATCAACTGCGTGATAGCATTTGAAGTAACTGTCTTCCTGCTTTCTTCCCATTTTCTAGGACATCTGAACTGCAAACATGGAACCAGACTGGGGGAAAGCCACCATCCGACTGACTTACAGGTCAACCCTTTCAGATGACAAAACATGAAGGCAAGATCACTGCCAGAACTATGTCTATTCTCCAGGGCATCCCCTGTGATTTTTCTTCCTTCCATTCTTATAACTTTCTGGCTCTAACTGGAAGCTGGAGTAGCACTGTTAGGGCAGAATTTAATATCCACATTGGCTGGCACTGTGACTTTGCAGATGAGGAGGGGGTACTCATCGTGAACACATGACTGTAGATGGAATACTGCTAGTTTATTGTTGATTTTCTCAAATTGAGAAACAGTTTAAAACCTCTATATTTATTTAATTAGTTCATTAATTGAACCATCATAGAGTGTCTGTATGCCTGGCACTGCACTCAGGACCTACGGATCAAAGTAAATGAGAACAAATGGTCACTGCCATTTCTTGTGTCTTATGAGGGCAGATGTTCATTAATTTACTCAAACAAATATTTATTGAGTCCACAACTATGTGCCAGGCACTCTGCTACCTCTGGGGAAACAGCAATGAATAAAACACTAAAATCCTTTCCTTTAATGGAAGCTTATAATTTAATGAAGGGAACAGTAAAATAAAAAAAGATAAAACCAGAATAAATAAGTAAAATATACAATATGTAGATTGTGCCAAGTTCTGTGGAGTAAAAGCAAGCAGGGAAGGGATTAGGATTAGGAAGGGGGTGTGTTTTCATTTTGCACAGGCCTCCCAGGGAAGACCTTGAAGAGAAGAAAATATTTGGATAAAGAACCAGAGTTATCAAGGAAGTAAACCACATGCATATCTAAGGGAGGAGCATTCTAGACAGAGAAAGCAAAGGCCAAGGACTGAGAGAGAACATGCCTAGTGTACTGAAGGGACAGTTCCAGATTTTATATTCCAAACATGGCCACCACAATATGGCCCATCCCATATGACCTTCCAGAGCCTTGCCGTTCCCTACCCTCTATCAAGAGGTAGAGTCTATGTCTCCTCTCCCTGAACCTGGACAGGGCTTGGTGACTGCCCTGACTTGTAGAGAATGACAAGTATGACAGAAATGACCCTGGGTAACTTCCAGGTGAGCTCATGAAAGGGAGCACAGCTTCTGCTTGGCTCTCTTTCTTAGGATGCTTACCCCGGGAACTCAATCACTATGCTATGAGGAAGCACAGGTCACACCGAAGCCCACATGAAGAGGGAGTAAGGCTGAGCTTCCAGTTGATGGCCAGCAGCCAGGTGAATGAGTGGTCTTGGAAGCAGCGCCTCTAGCCTTTTGTTGAGCCCTGTCCATATAAACCATGTACAGCAGCAATGAGCCTCCTCCACTGACCCCTGGTCAAATTGCAGAGTTGTGAGCAAAATAAATAATTGCTATTGTTTTTATCCACTCTACTTTGGGGTCGTAATAGGACCAGGTAACCCAAACAAGTGTGGATGGCATTGCAGTTAGATTTAGTGGATTAGGAGGCAGTCAGAGACGAGGAAGGGGGGCTAGACCCTCCAAGGTTTTAGAGACCATTGCAAATCCTTTCACTCCCGTGGGAAAGCCACTGGACTAACAAGTAAATGCTAGTTCCTCTCGGAGTCCTGGGTGTCATCAAGAAGACAGCCTCCAACAGGCACACATCTTCTCACACACCCTTGGGCAGAGATGTTTTTTTCAAGAGAGGGAGACCTCCTTCTACTTCCCACAGGCAATGTTTTGTATTCATGATGACAAACTCATTCACAGACTAATCTGGCCAGCCTGTTTCCTGACACAAAATTTTAATATTTGCAAGAGGATATCCTCAAGAATGCCCATAGAATGTTGGCTAGCCACAGCCTCCAGTTAACAGGGAGACTTCAATCTCCACACGTATATAGATTTCAGCCAACTTAGACCCATAAATGACCAAATGAGGTATGTAAAGGGTGCTTTCCATGAAGGCTTCTGGACTTTGTTTTCTCTCTGGCTTAATAAGCCTTTAGTTTGCTGACTTTGAGGGCTACAGGGTGGCCCATCTGTCATAGAGACATTTGCTTTGTTGTGTGGGAGGGCAGGCAAACACAATCCTAGAAACAAAGCATTTTTCAATGCTGAGAGGCTCAGAAAGACAAGCATTAAAATAATCAATCCTTGCCGAGGTTTTAAACAGGTTCATGTACCAGTGTGAAGATGTGCAGTATATCTGCCCCCATCTGGGGCTAAGTTTATAAAATTTCCTCAATCTGGGAGTTTGTAAAGCTGGACACCCTTCAAAGAAATGGGGTGAGGTGAAAGCCCCATGATGATGGCAGCAGGTAAGATGAATCTGGAGGGAAAAAGGCCACTGCTCCTGAATCACAAAGGAGTTAAGGTCATGTCTGACTGCCCTGGGGACAAGGCTTCTGGATTGAGGTCTAGGTCTAGGACTAGCAGGAACAAACATTCCATTACACATCGGTTCAGTTCAAGGAAGCTAGTAACAGTGATAAATTACCAAACATTACATTATGTTCCTGGGCAGATTCAAAGGGAACATTTGGGTAGGTGGATGAGCAATGGGATTCAACAAAACACCCATTAGATCAGGCCCCGTCAGGAAGAAATAAACACTTCTGTTCTTGCTGTTTTGTTTTTGCTTTAACAATCAGGATCATAGATACGATGGCACTATGTTGAATAGTGTTCTGGTAAATGTCCTCCACGGATGCCTTGAGAACCTTAATGTTCTCGTGACGAGATGGAGGAAGGTCATCCTGGCAATGAGAGGCAGACCAGGAAAACAGAAGAATGATGGCACACATTCTGATTTTTGATTTGTCCCCACGGATTTAAGACTATGCCATTAGCACCTCATATACAAAAGTCACTCAATAATTATGTCCTCCCCATACAAGCCTGTAAGATCTTTCAGGGCTAGGTCTTATTTATGCTTGACCCCCAGTGTCTAACAAATTGCCTTCCATATAACAGAGGCTCATTTTCAACAGATAAATGAACAAATGTTGGATTCCACACACACTCAAAATGTTTCTTATTGCTGAAATACCAATTTATTGATTGATATAGCAAGGATTTCTTGATTGCCTGTTCTTCTTCATTCATTGAATAGATGTGATTGAGCATCTTCTATGTGCTAAATACCATGGATGTAGTAATGAGTGCAGCAGGTGGACAGCCTGGCCTCATGGAGCTGACATTCCTATCACTGTCCAGTTATTGCTCAGCAGTCAAAGCAGTTGGCTTGACCTGGACTCACAGGTCAATCAGAAGAGGTGTGATTGTGTACCTAAACCCGCCAGACAGCTACTCAAGACAGAATGACATTAGTAGTTTCAGATAATAAGTTACTATTCAAGGAATGAAAGGAATAGCATGGCCTGAACAGTCTCAGGAGATCCCAAAGACTGTTTGAGTAGCCTCTTGGGGAATACAGTAGGACTTGAAAGAGCAGAGAAGAGAGGACGGGGCTGGTATCCCAGGGAGGTGGAGTCAGTAGGAGAAACAACATGAGCATGAATAAGGAACCAGGAAGGAGCCAGATTCTAGGCCAGAGTGGGTGAGGTTAAGTAGGACCAGATGGTGAAGGCATCAATTATGGAAAATCCCAAAGGTAGAACAATATATTTAACACTCTGAAAAATGGCTGGAAAGGGAATGACAGGTCATCTCTAGGTACATAATCTATTTTAATGTGTTTCTGTCCAGATTGAAGAGACATCACAAAACTCACTCCCCTATAACTCTTCCATTCCCTTCAGAACAACAGTTCTTCAGATAAAGAAATGCATGGAAATATCACAAGGTTCTGAACTGTCAAAATGTGAGAGATAAAATTCCATGATCACTTTCTTAGAACATACTCCAGCTGTTAATACTTTACAATGAATACTCCATAATTACTACTTTAGAAAATGAATTTCAAGCATGTGCTTTCACTTGTCCATCTATCTGTGGATCTAGTCTCTGTAAATTGAGTCCAGAGCACAAACATAATTCAAGCAAATGAGACTTTAAAAAATATAGAATAGGTGCATACTGTATGTTAAAAGGTCTATGCCATGGCTAGAGGCCAAAGTTCAAATATTGCCCATAATGAAGAGGTGTGAATGACAAGGGAGAGGGTGGAGACAATGAACAGATGTGTGAATGAAATATCTAAATCTTAAATTAACTACTTTGACAAGTCAGTTGTCCCACCATAAAGCTACGGATTTCAGTCTAAGTGGTAGATTGAATGCATTGTTGGTCTCAATTATCGACCTCCCTCTCTCAACACACACGCCCTCTAACTCTGGAATCCCTTCCTGCTCTGACTCTGAGCCAGTCTTGGGACTTGCTCTCGCCAACAGAATGGGGTCGAGGGAAGCCCTACCAGTTCTGAGCCTAGAACTCAAGAGATTTTCTGTGTTATTGCCCTATTTCTTGGACCCTGCCAGGCCACCATTTGAACGTGCTGGGCTACCCTGTAGGATGAGAGACCACATGGAGCAGAACCCCATTGTCTCAGCTATTGCCACCTTAGACCAGTTACTAGCCAGATGACCCCCAACCATGTGAGATACTAACCAAGCTTAGCCAAACCATCTACCCCAGACACAGCTGACCCCAGATGCACGAGCATAACCAGCCTAGACCAGAAACACTGTCAGCGGATACCCTCAGACTCAAGAATAAAAACCAGTGCTTGTTGTTTTAATCCACTGAGCTTTGGGCAGATTGTTGAATAATAACAGCTAACTGATAGAGAACAGATCCTGGCTGTACATTATAGTCTCTTGGGAATTAAGAAAAAAATAGCAATGCCTACTGATTTTCTCTCTACACCAAGATTTTGTTTAATCCACATAGGTATTGTTGTATTTTGCTTAAGTTCCCCCAGATTTCTAATGTGCAGCCAGGGTTACAACTTCCTGACTAGAAATCTTGCCCCCCATCTCGCCAAATATTAATATTCTAGGCAGGTGAAGCATTTGTTGTCTTAGGTCTGGATAATACTCACGTGTTTGCTTTTGCACATGCTTTTTCTACATGCAAAGGGATCCTCTAAATGTCCACCAGTTTGTCCAGGCAATAAGAAGTGATTTCTGTCCCCAAAGCCCAGGCTATTACATATGGGATGGGCCCCAAAGGCCCCTTCACCCTCCCTCTGGCTGCTGACTAGAACAGACATAAACCCTTTTGCTATTTCATATTTAGTTTAGGCTGGGAATCGGGCACAACCAGACACAAATGGATATGACAGCAATAGATCACTGGGGAGGGCCTTTCGGGGGGCGGGGTACACTGCTTTTACCTTCTAAGTATCTGTCAGAGGGTTGGTTTGTGAGTATAAGAGACCCACTGAGAGGAGAAACTGGAAAAAGAGCATTTTATTTGAGAGTAAGATCTGTGTGGTAGATCCTTTGGTGCCCTGTCCAAATCCCCTTTCCTGAGCAGGTGTAACCCTCCCCCAGATGTGTAGATATTGCCTACCAAAGGCTCACTGCCTGTCCCCTTTGCCAGAGAATTGCCTCTACAGACAGAAGCTACCTGCCTGGAAATACCTGGGAGGCTGGGCCTTCCCCACCCATCCTGGAGGCAACCTGCAGCTGGCTAATGACCCATGGACACAGAGTACTATGAAAGCCTAGCCCCTTTCCCTCAGTCAGAACAGCCTTCTGGTGCCACTGACACTCTAGAACTCTCCAGGGGATCAACCTGAACCTCAACTTTGGCAGAAAGAAAGCCTGTTTTTGATGACGGCTTCCCTTGCCCTATCCTGCTTCCCTCCCTTCCTTTCTCCTAAGAGCTCTCTCTCAATAAATCAGTGGCACCAGAATCCACATCTCAAGTCTCTGCTTCCAGGGAACCCAGCCCAAGAACATCTGCTTTCCTGAAAAGTCTCCGATGGAAGCCCTGTCAACCTCTCTCTCTGTCCCTTCTTCCTCGCCGCCGGCGCCGAGGACAAGCATCCCTCTTCTAGCCTAGTGCCACCCACAGCTCCTCACTCCGGTGACCCAGTGACGCCTTCTCAGGTCACGGGGATAGTTGCTGCACCGCCATGCCACAAGGTCTTTTTCTACTAACCTTCACTCTGACTTCATGCATCCCTGGTAGCCTCCACCTCAGGCAGCGTTCTGGTGAACCGTCTCTGCTTCCGGCTCCTCTCCTTTTAAGAAAAAGTACTCAAGGTCACAGTAGAGCCCGGCTTCCTCCCCCAACGCCAGCCCACGCTGATCTCTTTCATCTCCTTCTTCACTTAACATCTACCCTGGCAATTTAAGCCCTGAAAGAAATCCCTATGTGCTGTCTTCATGCACCACACTTGCTTCATCACGTGTTTTACTCATTTGTCTTGTCTCTCTAGCAAAATAGGACTGTACCTTTCTTATAATTTTGTATTCCGGGGCGCCTGGGTGGCTCAGTCATTAAGCGTCTTCCTTCGGCTCAGGTCCTGATCCCAGGGTCCTGGGATCGAGCCCCGCACCGGGCTCCCCGCTCCGCGGGAAGCCTGCTTCTCCCTCTCCCACTCCCCCTGCTTGTGTTCCCTGTCTCACTGTCTCTCTCTGTCAAATAAATAAAATCTTTAAAAAAAAATTTTTTTTTTTTTGACTTCCTTAGTGCCTGGCCCTATAGATACATATTAACTGCTGAGCTAAAAAAGAAACAGTCTGGAGTCACACTTAGGTCTTGTAGTGCAGGGGTACACAATCTAACCTTATGGGCAGAGCACAGGTTAACTCAGTGGTGGGGACTCGCCCTTTGAGAATATCACATCTTTAACAATTATATTCCCTACAAGAAGGACCCAATAGACTGAAATGTCAAATTGCCAAGTTTCCTAGTTAATTGTAAGATGGATACATTGTTTCTTCTTTGCAAAGGCTGCTCTTGTTTCACATAATGACTTTAACTGTAATGGAAATGAGTCTGGACAGATCAATTTTTAGCCCTCAGCAAGTTAAGTTTGTCAATAGAGAATGTAAACAGCAGTAGAGATTGGTAATTAATAGTGCAGTTTTATTCCAATATTATAATACCTCTCCTTTCTCTTTCCCAGTTAAATTAAAAAATCTTTGGTAATTAGCACAATTTATACAACTAGTGTAAAAGCCATTTCTCTAAGTGCACATTGTACAAAATGATCTACAACTTCAACTTATGTTTTGCAAGAAACAAAATATACAAATATGGTCAATGTAAATAAAGGAGGCTTTAAATTCTCTCCCAGAATTTTCATGCCACAAATTTTAAATTATTTTAAATTAAATTCAAACAAGCATCCTTATCTTGGACTTGAATATATTTCTCAGAAATGAAGACATGGTACACTAATGAAAGAGTAAAAATGTAATTGAGTTGTACTCATCTGAAGGTCAGTCTTCTTACTAGGAAACTCTACTCAAGAAAACAGCAGACATAGCTGAGCAATCCAAAATTAGTTTGCAAAAAAAAAAGAGAGAGAGAGAGAGAAGGAAGGAAGGAAGTGGAGGGAAGGAAGGAAGGAAGGAAGTGGAGGGAAGGAAGGAAGGAGGGAAACAAGGAAGGAAAGAAGAAAGGAGGGAGGGAAGGAAAGATGGAAGGAAAGGGTTGGGAGGAAGGAGGGAAAGAGTCACTCTGGGTTGTTGAAATGGCCGTGATAATGCGCAAAAGCTGAGGGTCCTGGTTAACAGAGAGGCCCTCGCTCAGCTCCTGAGCATTTTGATGTACTTTGCATACCGTTGTGGCATACTTGTTTATCTAACTTGCCAGCTCCAGCAGATTAAAATCAGCAGTTTGTTAGGGCAGGAGAGCTGCAGGAGGCTAGCTAGCCCCCTATAAAGCTACACCTGGAAACTGGAGAAAAGACAGGAAAACACTGCATGACACAAAAAGTGGCATTTGCTATGGTTGTTGTGAGTTATCAAGAAAAGACAAGTTTAGTTCTGAATCTTTGTTTAATAAGGTACAGAAATATATAATATGTTTCTGAAAGGCTTTTGGCAAACATTTCAAAAATTGGTCATGCTTTAAAAAGAAAAGCCTTGAAAATCCAAAATGTTCATGAATGTTTCATTGCCTTGATGCCATGGTTCAGTTTCCATTTCAGGTACTCTGATCTAGTCCTCATAAATTAAAGGAATGTCCCTCAAATATCCCAGACTTCCTGTTATTTTGTTTTAAAGATTTTATTTATTTATTTGAGAGAGAGAGAATGAGAGATAGAGAGCACGAGAGGGAAGAGGGTCAGAGGGAGAAGCAGACTCCCCACTGAGCAGGGAGCCCGATGTGGGACTCGATCCCGGGACTCCAGGATCATGACCTGAGCCGAAGGCAGTCGCTTAACCAACTGAGCCACCCAGGCGCCCCCAGACTTCCTGTTAGAACCTAGAGATTTTTACTTGGAAGCCAGGGTGACCATAATGATTATACTTGCTTATTTCTCAAGGGTAAGGGGGAGGAGCAGCAAGGGGAGCATGATAAGATAGACTTAAGAGCATCAAGTAGGATGTGGTCCCATTTTCACTCTCTCTATGTAGATGATACATGGGTTTCAAAAGCTGTTGCGCAGAACTGAAAAGAATAGAGGAAGAAATATATCCTTAGCCCAATTTATCCCAAGAATCTTCTATATAAGTTAGATTAGATTCTTTCAGGTCTCCCTTATAAATCTAATAAATCCAAGTCTTTAAAATAATGTAACCCTGCTCTGCATCCATCCATGACCGATGAGTTATAGTCATGTCGTAGGTGAAAAAGAAGGAAACAGCTGTTATAGGCTGAGGACTCAGCACTTTTAAAGACAGAAAGGAATTTAAGTGCTTGATACGGCTACAGTTAAATCGGAGAGTATAAGAGGGGCCGGGGTGGGAAAAGACTTCTAGAGATTCGCAGTCTTGTTTGTGGCATGGAGTACCATGAGGATCATTGATTAAATGGGCACTGCTGGACTTGGCACCTAATGGAACAAAAGCAAAAAAGATGAGAAAGTTGAGCAAGTGAATTTTGAGGCTTCAAGCTTGGCTACCTGCAGTAAAGGAGGGACTGTTGTTTATTTTATTTTATTTTATCTCAATTTCAATATCATCAACATACAGTGTTATGTTAGTTGCAGGTATACAATACAGTGATTCATCAGGAGGCACTGTCAGGAAACACAGGAAGGTGAGAAGATGGGGTAGTAATGTTGAGGGCAGTCTGCGTGTGAGACTCTAGGAGATCAGCCAGGAGAGCCCTCCAGAAGGAAGTCTGAAAATCAATTTCAAGTTCTTGAGAAAGCCCTAGAACGCAGTATCATCTACCTAGATATGATTATCTGAGTTCCAGGGTAGTGCCACCTCAAGTATGGCCTACAGACCAGTAGCATCATCTGGAAAAAGATTAGAACTGTGCCATCTTGAGGTCCACCCCAGACCTACTGAGTCAGAATCTCTGAGATGGAGCTGACAGCCTGTATTTTATTTTATTTATTTATTTTTTAAAGATTTTATTTATTTATTTGAGAGAGAGAGAATGAGAGATAGAGAGCATGAGAGGGAAGAGGGTCAGAGGGAGAAGCAGACTCCCTGCTGAGCAGGGAGCCCGATGTGGGACTCGATCCCGGGACTCCAGGATCATGACCTGAGCCGAAGGCAGTCGCTTAACCAACTGAGGCACCCAGGCATCCCAGACAGCCTGTATTTTAGCAAAGACTCCAGATGATTCTGTGTGCACTAAATTTGAGAGGCACTGAGCTAGAGAGTAGATGAGATCAGGGAAGGAGAAAAGATACACCTCAAAGAAAAGAAGTTTGCACATGAGGGAGTTCTTTTAGGAGCAGAAGGAACTGAAAAGCAGGAAGGCGGAAAAAAAAAAAAAAACACCATGGAAGGACTCTCAAAGTAGCATGAGAAAATTTATGGTGCATTTCAGTGTGAAAACCAAGGAAAAATAAAATTACTCGTGCCCTTATTTTAAGCTCCCTGATAAATGGTTAAACTCTGAGTGATGGGATCAGGTAAGAGAAAGCATCAGTGGTTCCAAGAATAACCTATTTATTGTGGACAAATAGACTGTTCTATACAAAACAGGGCTTTGGTCAGCTCTGGGTAATGATGGACTACGAATGACAATATTCTAGCAGAGTGGCAGATCTTCTGGCTGCCTTTGGCTGTTACACCAAGAACACGGGTCTTTGATCCCACGCTCAAATAGACAAATAATGTGTCTAAGAAGCTACAACACAGGAAACATCAGAAATCTGCAGTGGGTCCCGGAGGAAAGAAACAATGGAGCTCACTGGTCTCGTTCACCTGTAATTTATCAATTTTATTATTTTTCACACAAATATTGAATTAGAGTGCTTTAATAACTTTCCTCTAGCAAATGAATTTCTCTCCAATGTAGACTAATAACAGGCACAGAACAAGCTCTCTATAGTCCCTGATGCTGGAAGAAAATTACTTCCGGCCATTATAGCTCAATAATGACAGCATTTAGTGTTAGCCCATCATCGAAGCAATCACAAAGTCATCCAGAAAAGTACCTATTTTCACAGAGCACTGAGCTGGGCTCATAATTCTGGAGTGAAGGTGTCTGGCTTTCATGAAACGCCGTGGCTGTCGTCCTCGGGCAGACTATCTATCTGCTTCCCTAAACCAATGTGGGTAAAGGACATGTTGTTGGGGTGGGAAGACACTCCCAGTTTATTTTTGTTCCACCACAGAAACTTGTAAGTTCCATTCCAAGGGCTGAAGAGGT
This sequence comes from Callorhinus ursinus, assembly GCF_003265705.2. Lineage (NCBI taxonomy): Eukaryota > Metazoa > Chordata > Mammalia > Carnivora > Otariidae > Callorhinus > Callorhinus ursinus. Next base: position 9,238,074 of record NW_027397091.1, on the reverse strand, counting down.
CTTTGTTTGGTGAACGAGTTCTTTCTAGCAGCCTCCGTCCTCACTGGCTTAATATCATAGTTAGATGTATCAAGGTTGGTAAAATTCTTGTTTAAGTAGATAGAATGCTGACTCTAATACCTAAGCAAATAAATAGTTAGGATATATTTGTTTAATTTGTTAACCAAAAAAAAAAAAAAAATATATATATATATATATATATATATATATATACGCTGGTAGACCAACTTTGGTTATTTACTTTCTTTGCCACAGAAGCTCGTCCTTTCTCCTACCCTGTTCAATGTTCCACACCAAAAGGAAAAAGTAGTATTTGAGCCCAGAAATAATAAAATAAAAATAAAACATTTTAGCTGTGGGAAAAAAGACAACAGCAGGATGTGAAAAAGGTGAGGTCAGGGGTCAGAGAGACCTGGGTGCCAATCCCAACTCTGATATTTACTGTGTGACCTCAACTAAGTCACTTATCTTGAGAAGCCGCAGTTTCTTGATCTGAAAAATGAGAATGAAAATCCCATCTCCCAACAGAAGTGTTTTATGGATTAAACGAGATGATGTATACCTAGTGTTTAGTTTCCAAGGAACGAGAAACTCTTGCCACTGTCTCGTACAGGTTCCATATGTTGCTACACAGATGGCAGAGTAGAAAATATGGCCCCGGATTTGAATTCTGCCTCTTACTTCTTATTAGCTAGCATTTCTTAAGTCACTAGGCTCTGGTTCTCCTCTCCAATGGCAAAATGGAGGGAATGGGTTAGAATGTTCTTAAATTCCCTTTGTCTTAAATATTTTATACATCATATACTTTTATCAGTTGCCCTGAGACTTTGCTGTCCTCGAAATTAATTCTAAAATGAACCCTTATGTGTGAACTTTACAAAAGTGATTTGTAGATGTGTCTCAATTTTTCTGAATTTCTAAAGTAAGCCATTTATTGGGGTGCCTGGATGTCTCAGTCGGTTAAGCATCTGCCTTCAGCTCAGGTCATGATCCCAGGGTCCTGGGATTGAGCCAGGGAGCCTGCTTCTCCCTCTCCCACTCCCCCTGCTTGTGCTCTCTGTCTCTGTCTCTCTCTGTCAAATAAATAAATAAAAATTTAAAAAATAAATTAATAAATAAAATAAAGTAAGCTATTTATTTAAAACAAGACATTTGAATAGAAAAATGACAAATTAAAATTTCCCAGGCTCGATGGTGCAATCAGCATCCAAATCAAGGACTAGAGCTTTACAAGCAGAGTCTTAGGCCATTACGTTTTTTTTAGTACACATAGAGAATATCTGGTAAATACATATAAGGAACTGTTAACATAGAGGTTTTGCTTCTAATTAAAACAACAATAAAAACTTAATTAGGAGAAAAAAAGCCAATTGAATAAAAAGCATTCTGGATGGGAAAAAGAAAAAGATGGATCAAGATAATCTCCACATTAAAACCTACCACAAAGCTAATTTTTAGGATCCAATTATGTCCACGCTAATTTAGCCACCAAGAAGAAATCCAAATGCAATATACTGTTCAAAATAAAACTCATTTCACAAATAAATAAATAAAATCTTAAAAAAAAAAAAAAAAAACCACCTTATTTCTTTACATGCCCGCTGCCACCCTGGGCTTCCTGAGGTCCCCGTCCCCTGAGCCTTACTGTGCTCTTGTCAGCTATTGTCATTTTTACAGTCTGCTTCTCAGACTTGCAGCGCTTTCCCCTGCCCACTGGTAGGAAGGTTTTCAATACAGACAGACCTGCGTGCATTTGGAAATGGCAGCCAGCTCGCGGAAGCAGACCTTCCCTTCTGCCAGCATCATTATCTTTTAAACATACCTATATGCTGAGTTCCAGAGAACGGTTCTCAACGTATGCACACTTTCCCTACCAGCACACACGAGCTCTAAACATAAAAAGACTCCATTCAAGTCACAGTCATATTCTCCTAGGCTTGACATCTAAAACCATGTATAAGAGAAATATTTTGTAGGAAATGCAAACTCCCCTACATTTTACTTTTGCTTTAGCTTACAAGGAATGAAAAGGAAAAGAAGAGAAACTTTTCAATGCTATTGACAAATGAGAATAAAAAGACTATGGGCTCTCTGAGAATGCTTTTTCTTTGACTTCAGGCGAGGAAAGGTGAGGTATCTTTGACTTTATTTATCTTGCTCAATCCCCTTGCAGCCTGCCCCGTAATTCCACAGAGAACCCAGAACAAAGGAAGACAAGGAAGAAGGGGAGAAAGGGGGAGGAGAAAGGCAAATAACTGGAGAAGGAGGACAGCAAAGGAGGCCTGGGTAGGGGCTAGTGCTGAGTCCTGCAGCTTTGTGGGCCCCGAAAGCACAGTGGGGTGATAATCTGAAATATTACCCAATATGTTTTCATTCCTAGTGATTCTCACTGCCCCTTCACGCCCACCTCCCTCCCTCTCCAGCCAAGGCAGCCAGTGCTTGAGGGTAGAGCTTGGTGGGAAGAGGAAGAAAATACAGTGCTGGGTCCTAATTCCAAATTTGCCTCTGGAAGGCCATTTCAGGGAGAGAAAGGAGTAGTTGTTCAAATCAAAGCTTTCATTTGCAAAACCAGAAATGTCAAAAAAAAAAAAAAAAAGTTTGGAGGGCTCAAAGGAGAAAAAGGAGTATTTTTACTTTTGTTTGTTTTGCTAACCAAAAGCCATAGAATAGGGAGGATTCAGGGCTGGGTGTGACTTTGGGGCATTTCCTGAACCACAATGGCTGAGGCTGAAAGGAGCCTTCCTGGGCTGGGGCTGATGGGGAAGACCCAGAGGGAATCTGTCAGCAGAAGCAAAGTGCCTGGATCCTCCCTTTTGGGAGACTCTGCTAGGAGCTCCCACAGTTTGTAGGGCAGCCTCAGGGGTGGTAGGCAGGCCCTGTTCAGGCAAAAAGGTCCTGAGCTCCCACCTCAACCCTCCTCCACTCCCCCTACCCACAGCACAGGGAGATCCAGAAAGCTCTGAGAGAATGGACTGGGACCCTAACTCCAACCAGCAAAGAAGGTAGATGTTCCAACTGGAAGCCATGGCCCAGGACCACAGACAGGAGCAATGGATAGCAGAGCATGTCCAATGGCCAGAGCTGATGTGACATGGATCTGGAGGCAGTCCCCAAGAAAAGGCAGGGAGGACTAAATAAGCATGCACTAGATCCCTCCCTTCCTCTCATTCCAGATGTGCACCCTCTGAACTAGCTGTCCTTCTTGCAATAAAATAAAGATTAGTGCTTCTGCATACCTGCCTACTAATGTGTCCACATCACAGATCACAGCAGCTTCAAAAGCCTCCTTGGTGGTTCCTGCTGCTTCTTTCTATCCCTACTTTCTAGTAAAGGCATCCCCTTCCAGGCAAGAAGACTCAGTGTTAGTAACTATGCCATCAGGGTAGTTAGTCTAATTAGCCCTCCAGCAAGGGGGTGCTAGGCAGTCCTCACATGAACGAAGAGTAGTCTTGCAGCCTAGAAACCCACCATCCCTCAGATGACTGAAGATGTTCGAGAAGCCGTTCTCCTGACTCACACCTGCACTCCAATATCCTGTAGCATCACACTGAATTCTGCTCTCCATTTTGCCTCTGGGGGCTATATGGGGAGGAAATGACACCCCCCCCCCCATGACTGATTCTGCCCTTGAACCTTTTCCCAGAAGATCATTCCTGGCCCCGAGAAATGATCTATAAGAATTTTTGCTGTGAAGCAATCTATTACAGTCTATGGAGATGCTCCCAGTCAAATGTTCCTTTGTTGGCTTTTAAAAGAGTTCTTCCCAAGGTGTGGTCAAAACCAGCAGCATCACCTGGGGGCTGGTTAAGAATGCAAATTCTGGGGACTCCACCCAAATCTACTGATCAGAGACATCTAGAGTAAGAATTTGTTTGAACAACTACCCTACTTGGACTCCCAACCCATGCATGTTAAGTATGAAATGCATTGTCTTTAGAAACCTAAGTGGTCCCTCTGTTTTGAGCGCCACTAAATGTTGAAGGTATCCTCCAGATAGAAACCTTAACATCCTCTGCAGCTTGAGCCTCCAGAGGCCCTTCAGCAGGCTCACGTGAGTCCTCCAGCAGGAACCTCAGTTCATCCAATAGCCACGAGGATCTTCCATGCTTGGAATTCTGAACTCTCTCTCTCTCTGAGGCTCCAAACCTCAAAGCTATGGCTTTGTGATATGCAGAAAGAGAGGAAGCAAAATACATGGGCCATTTGAAGGCAGTCCACTTGCCTCAACTTTTATTCCAGAAAAGAGGTGGCCCATGAGCTTGGGACATTATCTAGCTGCCCCTGCCTGATTGCAAACAGGATTTCTGTCTGCAAGGTAATCTCATCCCCTAGATCCTCTTGCTACTCAAAATGTGGTCCGTAGACCAGCAGCATCAGCATCACCTGGGAACGTGTTAGAAATGCAGTCTCAGGGGCACCTGGCTGGCTCAGTCAGTGGAGCATGCAACTCTTGATCTTGGGCTTGTAAGTTCAAGCCCCACGTTGGGTGTAGAGATTAATTAAAAATAAAATCCTTTAGGGGCGCCTGGGTGGCTCAGTTGGTTAAGCGCCTGCCTTCGGCTCGGGTCATGATCCTGGAGTCCCGGGATCGAGTCCCACATCGGGCTCCCTGCTCAGCAGGGAGTCTGCTTCTCCCTCTGACCCTCTTCCCTCTCGTGTTCTCTATCTCTCATTCTCTCTCTCTCAAATAAATAAATAAAATCTTTAAAAAAATAAAATAAAATC